>NW_007742215.1:11419-22479 GCF_000696425.1 Galeopterus variegatus
AAAATAAATAAATAAATAAAACAAATAAATAATAACAATAAATTGAACAATTAACAGGTGAGAAGTGTAGTTACTAGAAGCAGGAAAGGGGAAAGGAGGGGGGGTGAAAGTGAGAGGCTGGTTAATGGATACAAAATTACAGCTAGATAGGGCCGGCCCGTGGCTCACTCGGTAGAGTGTGGTGCTGATAACACCAAGGCCCCGGGTTCGGATCCCACATAGGGATGGCTGGTTCGCTCACTGGCTGAGCATGGTGCTGACAACACCAAGTCAAGGGTTAAGATCCCCTTACCGGTCATCTTTTAAAAAAAAAAAATTACAGCTAGATAGAAAAAATAAGTTCTGTTGGTGTACAGTCGACCCAGGAATCTATAATTAACAATGATTTACTGTGTGTTACCAAAGGACTAGAAGAGAGGAGATCAGATGTTCACACCACAAAGAAATGATTAAGTTTTACAATGATGAATATGCTAACTTTCCTGATTAGATCATCACATATTGCATACATGTATTGAAATATAACTCTGTATCCCTTAAATATGTACAATCAATACGTTTCAAAAAACAATTAATTTAAAAAAAGATTATACTGGAGCTGAAAAATTCCTATTGCCTTATTATGTCACAATGATCGTAATGTCATAGCGCTACGCATTACTCATGTATTTGTGGTGATGCTGGTATAAACAAACCCACTGCAAAATATGCTGAGGAGAAGTGCCAAGCTCACCCATGGGTTGACCCTCCCAAAGGTAGTTCAGATCTTTAAGACAGAAAGCCAAGCATCTGACACAGTCAGTCTGACCCCAAGTAAAACAGTTGTTGTCAAAATTAGAATTCTTGCATTTTTAAATGATTCTCACCCATACCTATAGCAAAATAATAGTCAATAGCAAGTAGCTAAACTCACTGAGTGTTTGCTCAGTGCCAGGCACAATCTCTATCTGTAATTTAATTTTCATAACTGGGTGGGGGCGGTATTAGTCTAACCCCCATTTAACAGATGAGAAATGTGGCATGATTAGAGAGCCCATGCACATGCAACTACTGGCCAGTGTGTAACAGGAAAATTCATTGCTATTGCCTTTCATAACACACTTTTGCACCCAACAAAGCAGCCCAAGCACGCATTTCTCAGAATGTGTCCTCGTTGTTAAGCAACACATGACTCTACTTAAATAACATCAGCCAACTTTGATAAGTTGACAATTATGTCAATTTTAATGCAAATTAAAATCTTAAATTTTCTTATTTTCTGAATACTAAAGTTCTTATTTTATCTTCATGGGTAATTTTTCCTTCTTCACATAGAATAAAATTAAACAGGTTCATAAAATATTTATCAGCTTACGTATACACGCATAGCCATCTGTGCTTCCAAGTTTAAATTAGTTGTCCTCTTAGACTTGGATGACTATTTGCTACATGTACATCTCTCTCTCTCTCTCTTTGATTGTCTTATTATTTATCAGCTTACGTATACACGCATAGCCATCTGTGCTTCCAAGTTTAAATTAGTTGTCCTCAGACTTGGATGACTATTTGCTACATGTACATCTCTCTCTCTCTCTCTTTGATTGTCTTATTATTTGATTTATGGTCTGAAATGTCTTTATTCTTTTATGCACATGCCTCTACTTGCACATAGTGCAAAGTGACTGATGTAGGCACTTCATTTATGTAATCACACTCATTAGAATTCATGTCCAAATTATGTAAGTTCATACTGGTGATGTCAGTAACAGACTACTAGATCTTTACTTAAACAATGCTTTTGACACTGATAGTGATGATTTGGAACAAAAGGCAATGCCAAAGGTGGCCCATTCTAGTTCTGTCCCTATGTGATCTCAAGATATTTGAGCTTTTGTTGGTAAAGGGAAAAGATAGAGTAAGAGTGGACTAGGCTAGGATTTCAAGCTGTAGTTCTATAGTTAACTAGCCAGGTGGCCCTGGATAAGCCTCAGAGCCCAACTGAGCCTGGATTTTTTTATTTGTAAATTGAGATGGTTGGATTGGATGTCGTAAAATTTTGTAACTCTATTAAGCAAATTCCCTATTCCCTTAAAAGAGCCTCTAAAAGCTATTTGGTTAATTAAGAACTAAAATTAGATCAAACTATAACTAGCTTTCTAGATGCTAAATTCCAGCCACATTCCTGGTGATTAAGCAGTATCAATCCCAGGTTCACTGTGTGTCATGTTGCTAGGTTCACTTCAGAAGGAATTACAGGAATAGATTTTCCTTGACTGTGGCCTTTTTTGAGGACATGACTTTATTCTATTTATAAAAGAGTTTTGAAAAAACAGTGAATTGAATCCATTTAATATAGGAAATATAAAACTAAATTTTAAAAGATCTATTCAGATTGCTTTGGAAAAGTTGTCCTATTGAAAAATCTGAAGCCAATGTAATAGGTACTTAGTCCAATAACAGTAACGTTCCCCAGTAGCACTTTGTCACAAGGAAAAGATACTTACCTGTACGTTAGCATGGACAGACCCAGGTACTTGATATCTCAGCTCATGGGCTGTTGTTTGAGACTTTGGAAGCAGAAAAGGATAAGAAAGGGACCGATATTTTGGTTTCATAATCTAAAATAAAGAAAAACAGATAAAAATGATTCACATAAGAGGTCCATTCTTCTGTATTTTGTGATTTTAAAAGAAATTCAAGGTCATTTGAAAAAGAAAAATGTTAACAATGGACATTTACAAGTGAAGGGCTATCGATTATCTATTTTTGTTTTCTATTTTTCATATTTTGTTCTTTACCTTTTGTAGTAAGCATGTATTATTCTATATTTGTAAAGAAAGATTAATATACTCTATAGTTATAGAAATACATAATTGCAAAATGGGATTACTGTTTCATAAACAATTTTTATACTATGTTGTAGATAACTTGCCATAGCAATATAGCACTATATCATTGTTTTTAATAACTTCACAGTAAAATGGTATAAAAGAATCAAAATTTGTTTAATATATTTTAATTAATGAGCATTTCAGTTCTTTCTGATTTTATTTGGATTATTAGGAGGAAGTTAAAATAAATTACGTTATTGGATTATTTCTTTAACTTGAATACCTGGAAATAGTTTTTCTAGGTCAAAGGTTGTATGCTTTTTAAAAAACTTATTGGTGTTATACCAATTTATCCTCCCAGGGGCAGAGTGTAAGAGCACAAAAAACCCAAACCCAACTGCAAGTATTAGCAGTTTTTTTTAATCTTTGCCAGTATAGTAGGTTAAAAGCAATATCTCTTTGTTTATTCACCCATTCTTCCTAAATTTGTTAAAAATATCTCCATTAGAGCCTCTGTTAAATTTTTATAATGTTTATGTGAATGAAAAATAAAGTGAGACTCTCGGTTGTTGATAAAACTAAATCCTTATTCCAAATTATCAGGGAGAATAATGCCTCATTATCATTTCAAGTAAATAAAGTGGAACCTTAATAACACCTAGATGACATGCACTTAACTTATGAATGTTAAGTCAAGTTCCTACAGGTAATGAAAGTATCCTAAAGAGGACACAACCTGGAGAAAAGGAGAATGGCTCCACCTTCTCACACCACTCGCTTTGCTCAGAACCAACTCTCAGGATCCTGTAGTGGTATGAACCCAGTGCAATTCCACTCACGAACAGAGGGGTGGCACAGCTGTACCACAGCAGCCCCTTATTGCCAACCCTCTGGGTTTCTCCTCTGGCCAGGCCCACCTCTCTTCATGTGGATTGAATCATGATAACAACATCCAAGTACCTTCGTGAAGTTCCAGCGCTGGATGAAGTGACGCGCCACGTCACGAGCTGCCTTCCCGTGGACCGCAGAGGCAATATCATGCCAGGGCATCCGGGGAGTGGAGTACCTATCAATGAAATCTGTCCAGGTGCACCGGGCAAAGATCAGTCACTAAAAATTCAGTGCTGGGGACAGAAGCCCCCGATCCCAACTATGATACATAAAAGGAAATGTGTTAATGTCGACTATGTGTATATTTCTTGACTTGGGTAGAACAACACCTCTCATAGTCAAGGGAAAAATGGATCTCACATTGAGGGACATAGTCTCTGTCATGCACCTCCCCAAATATGTTTCTATTTCACTTAGTATTAGATAACCACTAGAGGCCAAGTTGGTACAGATTATCTAAGGCTTGTATTTGATATTATATTTTTCTTTTTTATTCCGTTGAAATAATGGCAGGCTACATATGCCATGCCATCTCTGTCTCCTCTTAGACATATAAGCACAATGATAATCTGAAAAATATGCTATTCTAATGCTAGAAAATAGAGATGATAAACAGAAAAGACAAGAACAAAGGAGGACTACCCCCTTTTGGAGAATTACAGAATATTACCCCAATAATATGCTTATAGGACACTTGGAGAGGTTTCAGACAGGTCAGCTCTATTTCATGTTCTTTTCTTATTGTAGCTATAAGGAAAAGTCCTTAAGTATATAACTAAATCATGTCTCCAAAGTTTTACCAAATTTAAAAAAACAAACAAGAACAACAACAAAAAAAGCAAGACATTGAGATCATGCACAATGCATACTTGTTGAGATGCTCACAAGTAAAATACAAAATATAACCAGCACCCCACTACCATGATACTCACCAGCAAAAGGTTTATCAAGTTGAACCCAATCTTTGAAGACAAAATTGCAGTAGTCCTTTCCATGCCAGAATCTGGTTTCCCCATGAAGCTCTCCCACGCCTGTCTGTAAACTGCGGATTGAGCCGGCATCTGTGAACCAGGAACACCCACTCAGAGACTTTGTCAGGCATGCCCCAGAGAGGGAGGTTCAGCTCTCATCTGTTAAGCACCTAAAAACTTCTACACTTTTCTTCTTAGGGCTATAACTAGTGCATCATCTGTCCATTCGACTAGAGGCTATGGACTGACAAGGTTTTACAACCCTCACAAGTTTATCCTCAGTGGGCAGGTGGGGCTATGCCCAGGTTCATCATTAGACAATGAAATTTAATGTTCTCAGGAGCTGGAGCAGCTTATTCTCACCACCTACTGATCACTAGAGGAACCGATCACAGGACTAGCTGTGAATAAAGAATAAACAGGTGGGACTATGAGAGAGCAGTAATGCCAGGTGAAGGCAGAGAAATCTGAGGCAGTAAAAAGGTCATACCGCTTGTCTTTCCTCAACAACAGAGTACACACCTAACGCATAACTGTCTTTTGCATCTCAAGAAGCAAGAACCTCAGGTTTCCAGACAGCCCATGTTCCAGCCCTGGAATTAACTAGCTTCAACTTTTGGGGTCAGAAATCCCTTATGTGTAAAAGGAAGAATTTGGCCTAGATGACAGCTAAGATCTTTTGGGCTCTAACATTCTGTATTCCTAAAATCACAAAATGGCATCCATAAAAAATACAACAAAGACAGAAGCTTATGATATAGGCACGAAAACTGCAATCTACTGTAGCATTTCACAAAGAGCTTCGCCAAGACCATTTTACTTAAGGGTAGATATTTTGAGTTAAATAGTTTTTAAGTTTAGGGGATGTGTTGACCATAAAGACAATGAAGCAGGAAGACTAGCAGAACTACAAATCACAAATGGAGTGCTTGGTACAAAAGAGACACTTAAATAGACATTGGATGCAAAAACGTTGAATGAATAAATGGTATTGGCTGCTGTAGCCAGTGAGAGGACCGGACTGGTCTCCCCCACCCCACGCTGTCCCAGAACTGTCTTTGTAAAACGCAAAATTGTTGCTTGCACTTAAATAGACATTGGATGCAAAAACGTTGAATGAATAAATGGTATTGGCTGCTGTAGCCAGTGAGAGGACCGCACTGGTCTCCCCCACCCCACGCTGTCCCAGAACTGTCTTTGTAAAACGCAAAATTGTTGCTTAAAAGCCTCCTAGAATCACCTGCTGCCTACAGGAGGTTCATGTCCTAAGGGCTTGATGTGCACAGGAGGCTTTTCTCAAACTGGCACCAATCTATCTCCCCAGTCCTGGTTTTCCCCACCCGCCCCCAGGCCCCATGCATACTACATCATACCACATGTTTCACTGTATTTGGACAGGCCTGGTCTGCCGCATCTCTGTGCAACTGTCACATCGTTCCTTCTGCCTAGAATGCACTTCTCTCCCTCTCGGCCTGATCTCCTAATCATCCTGCAAGAGCCACATTAGCTGTCACCTGCCCTAGAGAGACCTCCCAGATCCCTGGGAGAGGCAGTCACTGTCACTACCGTTGGGAGCCAAATGCTCACTGGTCCTGTGATAACTGCTCAGAGCCGCATGAGCACTCGTGAGTGGGTCCAGAGGACTTTTGGCATTGGAGATGCTGACCCAAAGGGCTCTCATTAGACTATGTCTGGCTCCCAAATGAGTCACGACTGCACCTGCCTTGTCTTTTGGCACAGGTTTGTCATGCCAATTTTCTGCATCCTCCTCTGTCAGTGGTCCAGCTTCTGCCTGCTCAAGTTTATGATCAGAGTGTCTTCCTGCTCCTTGCCCAGGGTCAGCCTTGCTATGTCCTCCTCCTCCTTTTCTCCTCTCTTGGCTTCCAAGGCTCCATTTCTCTACCATTTCTGCAACCTACTCTTCTTGATCTTCTTTCTTAGCTCCTCCACACTAACAAGGTTTCCCCAAATTTCTTTCATCTTTTTCTATATAATTCCTAAGTGTACACCTCTAGACCTGGCTTCTTTTTGAGGCTCAAGATCTGCAGTCACTTCCAGTGCCTCACTTGACATTGCTTACTTAGTTTTCCCCCCAAAACTTTAAAATCACATCTGAAGCTAAAATCATGAGCATCCCCACAAGGTCAGGTCCTCCCTTCAGATTTCTCCTTTCTGTTCTCAGTGACTCAAGCTCAGCCCCGTGAGTTGCCTTTGACTCTCCTCTTCACTACCTTCTCCAGCCGACTTCCCACCACCACTTCCCAGATCGTACCGAAATACTCCCCTTTGGAAAAAGTTTCTCCCATGCACTTCATTCTTGGACCCACGGGAACAACCCGGTCAGACTCCATGTGTCTCTAGCATCACCTTTGTAAAATCTCACCCTTGAGCCCGATTCCTCCTTTGGAAAAAGTTTCTCCCATGCACTTCATTCTTGGACACACGGGCACAACCCGGTCAGACTCCATGTGTCTCTAGCATCACCTTTGTAAAATCTCACCCTTGAGCCCCACAACTCAGGGGGATTCTTGGACATTTAGTGGATGAGGTTCAATGTCTCAGTTTGACGTTCACGAACCTCGATAAATTGGTACAGATGTACCCCACCAGTCCAATCCACATAAATTAACTAACCCTTAACCACAATTCCAAAACCCCCAAGCCTCTGAAAATCCAAATGTTTTTTCATAGCTCATTTGTTAGCAAAACCTGACCTGAACTGACAAGAGGTTATTTACTATCTTTATTGATCCCACTTGGTGTTGCACAAATACAAATGGTTTGCTTACATTCCAGGTATTCCCTGGACTCTGCTGAGAGTATAACATAATGTAGGGGTGTATGTATTTCATGACCTTTCTAAATCCAGAAGCTTCTGACTTCTGAAGCACACCCGAGCTCAAGGATTTTGTATAAGAAACTTTAGACCTCAAAATATTCACCACATTCCACACTTAGATCTGAAGTGCTGAAATAAATACTTTTGGCATTTCCCAAATCTGTGCCTCAAGATATTACAACTACCTGAAATGCCTGTTTTTCTCCCTTTTTCTCCTGTTTTTCTCTACCTAATGAATTTCTACCTATATTCAAGGCCAGTTCCAAAATAGGTCCTCCATGAATTATATGAAAAAAAATCTTTTGGTTTTCAAAACTTTTGGATTTTGGATTTGTGGATCTGGGTTTATGGACCTGTATTACATCTGTGGAGAAGGCTTCAGTGATGACTCCTGCAGTAGGGGTATCTCCCCTTGATGATTTACTAAGGTACTAGGTTTGTAAAATATTTAAAACTAATGCTGACTTATTAGATAATAAGCTCTTTGACAGCACAAAATGAGTCTTATAGATCCTATACATCGCATCCCTGAGGACAGAGTTTAGAAACAGCTTAACTTACTATTCATTACCCCTTATGATTAGATATTCGAATGTGAAAAACATGTCTCAACTAAACTGCAAAAATGATCTTCCCCCTCACTTATCCGTTTAACATTGCTTAACAGGAAACAAGCAGAACAGTTGCTGAATATAAGTAAAGTTCAACGCTTTTCAAACAGCTAGTAAATAGAATGTCAGTCTGAAATTCTCCCTTTTACAACATAATTCTGAAAGAAAAAACATTCCTGAAGATGACTGAGTGGTTTTGAATTAAAAAATATATTACAGAAATCTGCCACACTTACTAACCACATTAAGATGAACTGATTCTAGTGCAGTTTTTCTATTTAAAAACCCAGAGTTATCTTGTATGCACCCTCCACGCTGATTTCTGCATAACACCAGGAAGGTTTATTAGAAGCCAAGTTCAACACATCCTCTTGAGGTCAAGTGAAACTGACACTGCAGAGAGCTAATCCTGGTCACATTCTCAGGAAAACGAAGCCATTAACTCAAGCTGACATTCATTTTTAAATTTCTAATGAAGAGTCACTCTGCTTAGTTTGGGTTTCAAGTCTGATAAGACAACATGAGTTTAAGTCATCACATGATTTAAATCTACAGCCACGCTCTTTAAACTTGCTTTGTTATTTTTAGTAGATCCTTAATGTTTTTTCCAAAAGAAATTCAGAAAGAACTCCAGTATATAAAACAGATACGGGTAGGATTGTTCTGGTTGAAGCAGGTGCCAATAGAAGTGGGAGTGTCCCAGGGTTCACCTCCTCAGTGTCCTCCTCAGAGCCTTTTAGAAACTCCAGGGTCTGAGGAACAGAGCTGGGAAAGCACTGCTCCAGAAGGACTCAACTATCTTTTGGCTTTTCAAGTAAATTAATTTTTTCCATATTAGAAAATTAAATTTGTATTCATGGTTTGGCTGTAAAAGCACTATGAAAATGGTACCAAGAATGTGAAAAAGAAATCAATCACCTCAAGTTCCACCTAACAAATGTCCTAGGTCAGTCTCCTTCGGGTGCATATTCTGACACAATGGTAACCGTCCCCAAACTCCTGACCGTCCCTTGCTCCTCCCACGGCCTTCCCACTTCAGTTCATAGAAATTCTACCTTTCCAGTGGGGCAAAGACTGGAGTCCTCTACATCTCTCACACCCCATATCTACTGCACTGGCAAGTGCTGTCAGTTCTACTCTCAAGATATAGTCAGTCCCTGCAGGTCACTGTTTGCCACCCTGGTCTTCCCTGAAGAATGATCCTGTAAAAAATCCTGTAAGTCAGACCTTTTCTGTCCTTTACTCAAGACCATCTGATGACTTCCCATCTCACTCAGAGCCAAAACTCACAACTGGCTGCACGACCTCCCATACTCCACCCAGGCCCCCCTCTGACTTTGTTCCTGTCACTCTCCCCCAGCCCACTCCACTCAGCCACGTGCCTAGAACACACGAATCCTCCTCCTGCCTCCATGGCCTTTTACACTTGCTGCCCCCTCCATCTGGAACACCCTGTCCCCAGACAGCTTCTTGTCCTCATCCGTCTCTTCCTTTTGATCTTTGTTGAAAACTCGCCTCATTAGACAAGCATTCTCTGACCACCCTATGTAAAATAGTAACTCCTCCTCTCTTTCCACCCCCCCTTATACTGCTTTATTTTTCTCCACGATAATTATCACCACCTGATAGACTGCATTTGACCATCTATTTGTATATACAACTCCTATCCTTACACCCCAGCTAGTTAACCGCATTTCATCTCTTTTGTTCCTTACACCCTTAGTACCTAGAATGATGATTGGCCGTTCTAGTTCTAGGAGCTCAATAAATACTTATTTAATTAAACAAATAGATCTTCCACATTTATTTTTGTGTCCCCAGTTACAGTTTTTAATGACTGCCCAGTTCCATCAAAGGAATGAACCATTGTGTTCTTCATTCTCCCAGTCTTTGTCATTTAGGTTGTTTACTTTCTCTCTCTCGCTCTCTCTCCCTCTCTCAATAAACAATGCTGCAGTAGACACGTATCCAGTTTATTAGTGAAGGGGCTGTGAACAGATGTCAAGGATACTTTCTATCAACAACAGAAAACCACGCTGTCCTCGGATCACCAATGTGGATATCACCCCTCCTGTCCTCAGATCACCACTGTGGATATCACCCCTCCTGTCCTCAGATCACCACTGTGGATATCACCCCTCTCAGCCTGATGTTGGCCTAATGTATTTGGCACCTGACACATCTTATCCGCTTGCTCCCAATCCCGTTGTCAGCAACACTAACACTCAATCATAATTCGGACCCCTCAATTGCATGGTTCAGCCACCACATTCCTCCATCTCATTTCTAACTTCAGTCTTCCAGCAGCAAAGCCACTCACTAGAATTACAAGGCACCTCCTGGACCTGTTCCCAACACTTTACTTTTCATATCTGCTGCTGCATGCTCCCCTGACCTGCCTCTCTGGACTTTCCAAAGATCTCCTGGTTCCCAGGACTCTGAAGCTCTGTTGAACACAGGAATTACTGAGAGTTGTGCCTGAATCCACATGTGCATCAAGTACTAGCTGTATGCTACAGAAACAAAACGTCTTCCTGTATATATTCTTCTCCGTTTTTAAATGTATATCAATATTGTTATGACTTCCAAAATATGTTTATTTCACAGTTACGTTGGATCGTTAGTTGACTATACGTAGTTAATTAATGCATCTTTAAAAAGCAGGGTCCCTAGACTAAGGAAAGCTGGGAACCACTGCTCAAGGTTCTGCTTAACTTATCAGCTGCATTAGCAGCTTCTAGCCACAAGAGACTCACATCCGGGCCTGATAGCTGGGCTCTAACTCCCTCAACCTCCTAAACAATAGCTGCAAATTTGGCCTTCGGATTCTAGGCAAAAGGTCATGATGTAATAATCTGCATTTCTGCTAAACTGTACATCTGAATCACAAGCCCTGGGAGGCTGATAAATTGAAACTTCATTGAGCAAGTCACGTATC
>NW_007742216.1:0-393 GCF_000696425.1 Galeopterus variegatus
GAGATTGAAACTAGACCTATACCTCTCACCATATACTAAAATCAACTCAAAATGGATTAAGAATTTAAATATATATCCCGAAACAATAAAACTTATTAAAGGAAACATAGGAGAAACCCTTCAGCAAATAGGGCTGGGCACAGACTTCATGAATATGACCCCAAAAGCACGGGCAAACAAAGGAAAAATAAACAAATGGGACTACATCAGACTAAAAAGCTTCTGCACAGCAAAAGAAACAATTAACAGAGCTAAAAGACAACCAACAGAGTGAGAGAAAATATTTGCGAAATACACATCTGACAAAGGACTAATATCCAGAATATATAAGCAACTCAAACAACTTTACAATAAAAAAACAAGCAACCCAATCAAAAAATGGGCAAAAGAGCT
>NW_007742216.1:1651-5092 GCF_000696425.1 Galeopterus variegatus
ACACACATACACACACACACACTCTCACACACACACAAAAAAACAAACAACAACAACAACAACATCAACAACAAAAAAGAAAAACCGGGGGGGGGGGAGAGGAAGATATAACAACCACAACTTTTTTTTTTGAAGTTCTTAGAACAAGAAAATGGAGGGGACACACCTGGGTGGGAGCGGGGAGAGGGAGAAGGGAGGGAGGTTTCGGTGATGGGACACAATAACTAACTACATTGTATATTGACAAAAAAATAAAAAAAGAATGAATGGGGCATGATGTTTAAATTATGGCCATTGAAAACATTATTTTATATATATGTACATGTAATATATATAGTATAAAGTGCTTGTATATTATAATTATATATATGGTATAAAGTGCTACATATACTATATATACACATTTTATTATATACTATATAATATTGGACAAGCAAACAACAAATAAGAGAAAACTCATCACAAAAAAATGTACTAATGTGTCCAAAATTGATGAATTCACTTATAAATAAAAGCATCCTTTGTTGACTGTGAACCCTATCAGGACCTGAGGGAATTTGAATAATGGCATCGCTTCTCATAAGCTCCTGAATCTGTAATGGAAGACCCCTTCATGATCAGACGGGAATTGTACAGAAATGTCTTGTGAGGGTTTTGAAAACCTGAATAACAGCAGAAGCTTCCTGAGATATGTTTATGGTTTTGTTAGTGAAAAGTGTTCAAGTTTTGGGAGCTGTTATGGTTTTCTGTGAAATAAAAAGTTCCATGTAATAGTCTGTTTTCTCATAAAGAAAGCATCTAATTATGAAAGTCTAAACCTCCTTTACCTCTCCAACAAAAACATGTAATGGAAAAATAAAACCTATTTAGAAGAGTTTTAATAGAAGAAATAATTAGATAAATAGCATAAAATGAATATTTCTAGAGTTAAGGAAAGACTTGCATCTGCAGAGTTAAAACATGGTAAACAGAAAGGAAAATCTAGATATATTATGATGAAATCCCAGAACTTAAAGATTAAAAAATAAGCAGAGACAGGGCAAAAATTTCATTGAATAGAATAAAGATCAAACTGGCATCAGATGTTTCCCTCACTGACGACAGTGGTGGTTAAAATATGATAGATTCCAAACTCTTCAAAATTCATAACCAGCCTCAACAGCATTCAAGTACAAGAGCAAACAAAAACGTTTTTGGTTTTTCAAGAAAACAAAACAAAACAAAAGGAACAAAACAAAAGGTTTATGCTCAGCCTTGATTTTCCAAGTAAAGGATAGCACGAGACAAGGACTTAGGAGATAGTGGCTTATGTGGGAAGTGTTGCCAAGGAGCAGGAGTAGGGGACTGGGAGGAGGACAGGGAAGGAAAGAAGGACAATCTAGGGATGCATTTTAATTTTTTTATTGATTTATTACTTATTTCAATGACATAGTTACTGAAATTATTGAAAATTATTTTAACTGCACATTTCAGTATATTTTAAAATATGTCTACACCCATATAACTAACACCCACTTAAGAATCATTTCCAGCATCCCATAAGTTTCCCTTGTGGCTCTAATCCTATGTATACTCTATTTTGTTTCATTGATGATAAGGTTTGCTAATGACCTGGGATGTCTGTCACACACACAAACTTATACATAGAAAATTATAGAAACTGTCAAAGATTCTACACTTCATAGAGGTTAAATTTTGTTTACGTGGGAAGATCACCTTGATCCTGTAGAGAGGTGGTTTCAGGCTTCACCAGAGTTGGTCTATTTAGTTTTGCTCTTAGTCCTAGGGTTTGGCTTTTCTCGGTTTTTGCTAAACACCTGAGGTTTTTAACAAGCCCTTGTAACTTGGTTGGATTTGAACTGCAAGCACTTCCTTCCAGTGCTGGGCAGTTTCTCCAATCTCTGTACGCTCTTCAGCCTCCCAGCCGCTGCTTTCCATTGGATTTCTGGGGTTACCCCTTGCATGTGCATAGCTTATGAGTCTGGCAACAACTTGAGGGGAATTATTATGCAAAGCTGGGGTCCCTTTCTGTGACTCAATCCTTTTGGAAATTTAACCCTCACCCTCCCTTAATTTCCAGCCTCTTTCTCCTCAGTCTAGTAAGATTGTCAGTTTCTGCTTGGATTTTACCTTTCTGAGCACAGAGGAGAAAATCCAGGTATAGGTGGAACATGCCATGTGAAGTTTCTCTTCTCTGACCTCTAGCCTTTTGTCTGCTGTGATTGTTCCCCATGGCCTACTATTTGAGTTTTTAATTTTTTTCTTCATAATATGTTCAGCTTTTATACTTCTTATCAGCACAAGGGTTTGTCCAAAGCCCTTTATTTCTAATCAGTCGACAAGTCTGATATATTTTGCTCACTAAGTATCTTCTAACAGTCTCTGAAATCTCTCCCTCCCGGCCTTCTCCGCTGTCACTTTCCTCATCGAAGCTTCCATCAACTGTGCTTTTCTCCTAGAACTCCTGCCTTCTTTCTCTTTTTGCCTCACACACTCTCGCTTTCATCCTACGGTTTTTTACATCACACTTAGAGTGTGTTCTTTCAAGTTGAATTCTGATTCAACTCCTTTCTCCACGTCTACAGCTAATTCAACAATCCGTTTGGAAATTATTTCAGTCTTTGATGTAAATTGTGATCAATTTTATTAGTTGTCTTAATTTTAGGAAATATGACATTAAATGGCCTGTATTTGAGACTTTTCTGGAATAAATAATGCAGGTAAGATCAGATTGAGGAAAGTAGTCACCAGGCAGATTTAACCGAGCCTGAGAGGTCTTCCTGTATAGGGATTGGGTAAATATTCCAATGAAGTAAAACCAAGAAACTCTCAGCTGGAAGTAGCAGCAGGTGAGAGGAGAGATGGAAAGCAAACTGGGGAAAACAAAGCGTTTGGGGAACCATGCCCAGTATGCCCCAGTAGGCATCTAGGGATAAGAATGGCATATGAAGACAAACATTGCTGCAATACAGGACCTCTAGAGAAGAGTTGCAGAGATCAGCTAGTTTGGGTTCCTTCAACAAAGACTGAGGGGAAAAAAAAAAGTATTTTGCCAAAGTGTACAGCTCTGCATGGTTTCTTCCCAAGAAGCTTGTGTGACAGACACAGCTTAATTCTCATAATTACCAGGGTTGCAAAAATGTACGGCCCAGGAGACAGCTGCTGGTGAGAGATAATTATTACCCTGTTTTGGAAATAGCATCCTCTGGACCCTATGAACTTCATGACACAGTGCTACCTGCAGGCAAAACATTGAACTGCCTTTACTTGTTATTGCATTAACAAAATATAATTCCTGAAGGCCGACCACACCTCCTCATCTGGTAGTTAAAACCTCTGAATATATATGTTATTTTTATACCCATTTTCTTGAAAATCACAAAATGTTTGGAAGGATTTATCAGATGTGACTGTAAAAGAAAGGCATTTAAAAGTAAGTAC
>NW_007742216.1:5369-12117 GCF_000696425.1 Galeopterus variegatus
AATGTACGGCCCAGGAGACAGCTGCTGGTGAGAGATAATTATTACCCTGTTTTGGAAATAGCATCCTCTGGACCCTATGAACTTCATGACACAGTGCTACCTGCAGGCAAAACATTGAACTGCCTTTACTTGTTATTGCATTAACAAAACATAATTCCTGAAGGCCGACCACACCTCCTCATCTGGTAGTTAAAACCTCTGAATATATATGTTATTTTTATACCCATTTTCTTGAAAATCATAAAATGTTTGGAAGGATTTATCAGATGTGACTGTAAAAGAAAGGCATTTAAAAGTAAGTACCAGAGAAGTACACCACTTGCATATAGTATTGAAAGGTTATTTTTTTAAAAGTTGTGTTTATTTAACAATTTCCATCAAATATTTGGTATTTCCTTTAACTTAGTAACAGTAAGTATGACATATTTTAATGTCTTGTTTTTCAAACCAAAGAACTTGCTGATTCTCCAGAATATATTCATAGATAGCACTGCATTTAACTCAAAACTTTGTGAACAGTTCATCACTCGAACAGCAAAGTGCTTTTTAAAATATATTTTACTTTGTTAGAGTATTTTATTTTTTGATTCACCGTAAAATGGAGCAGAAGGTGCAGAGATTTCAACATTTCCCCAGCTCCCATGTATGGCACAACCTCCTCCACTATCAACATCCCACATCAGACTGATGTATTTGTTACAATTAATGAAACTATATTGATGCATCATTATCATCTAAAGACCATAGTTAAATTAGGATTCACTCTTGCTGTTCTATGAGTTTGGACAAGTATATAATGACATGTATCCACCATTATAAAATCATACAGAGTAGTTTCACTTCCTTAAATCTCCTCTGTGATGTCTTTCTATCCCTCTCTGCCCGCTCCCGCCCAGGCCCTGGCACCCCTGATCCTTGTACTGCCTCCATAGTTTTGCCTTTTCCTGCATGTCATATAGTTGAAATGATACGGCCTTTTCAGACTGGCTTATTTTACTTATTAATATACATTTAAAGTTTCTCCATATCTTTTCCTACTTGATGGCTAATTTATTTAGCACAAAAATAATATTTCATTTTCTGGACCACAGTTTACTTTTGATTCATTCCAGAAGGGTATCTTGGTTGCTTCAAATTTTGGTAATTATGGGTCAAGCTGCTATACCCAACCATGTGCATGTTTTGTGTGGACGTAAGCTTTCAACTCTTGTGGGTAAATACCAAGGAGCGTGATTGATGGATTTTATGGTAAGAGTCTGTTTAGTTTTTTCAAATCTTTCTTACAAAGTGGCTGTGCCATTTTTCACTTCCACCAGCAATGAACGGGAGTTCCTGTTGCTCCACGTCCTTGCCAGCATTTGCCATTGTGAGTGTGTTTGGTGTGAAGTTTTCTGGGGTGTGGATGTGCCATAGTTTGTTTCACAATTCACCTGTTGAAGAATATGTAAGTTCTTTGTAGTTTTTAACTCCTATAAACAGATGTAGGTTTACATGTGCATGTAAATTTCCATTTCTCTGGGATAAATGTTCAAGTATTAATTCTCATAATATGTGATAATTACCTGCTTAGTTTTACAACAAATTCCCAAACTGTTTTTCTTTTTTGTTGTTGTTGTTATTATTATTTTTTCCCCAAACTGTTTTCCAAAGTGGTTGTAGCATTTTACATTCCCAACTGTAATGTCTGGGTGATTCTGTTTCTGTGCATTCTGACCAGAATTTGGTGTCATTTTTTATTTTTTTGCCACTGTGATCTGATCTGTGTGTAATGATATCTAAGTGTGGCTTTAATTTGTCTTTCCCTAATCAGTAATGATACTGAACATTTTTCCATGTGCTTACACCAACATCACTCTGCTTCAATTATTCTAGCTTAATAACAGGCCTTGACTTCTGGTAATGCAAGTCAACAATTTTGCTCTTCTTGAGAAAGCATTGATTATTTTTGTGTAAATGTTAGAATAAGTGTTTTGGTTTTATTTAAAAAACGGCTGGATAATCTAGTGGGTTTGTATTTATTCTATAGATCAAGTTTGAGAGAAGTGAGAATTTTACAGGATTGAGTCCTCCACTTCATGAATATGCTATATCTCCCTATTTATGTAGACATTCTTTAATTTTCTCAATAATGTTTAGCAGTTTTCAGCACAGATAATTTGCAGATCTTTCATAAAATTTACTCTTTAATATTTTACCATTTGCTGCTATCTTAAATACTAGCTTTATTTAAATTATATTCTCTCTGTTCTTTGTTGATGAGACAGAGATGTCAATTAGTTTTGTTAATTATAGTCATGTATCCAGCGATATTGCCAAGTTCATTTACTAATTTCATACTTTATCTGTAGATTCTTTCAGATTTTCTATATAAACAATTTTTTCTTCAGCAAATAATGATAGTCTCATGTATTTATTATTTACCTTTCAACCTTTATATTTATTTCTTTTATTAAAAGCTTTTACTATTCTTATTGATTTCCTTAAAGATTGCAATAAACGTCCTCGATTTGTTGCAACCGGGAGGGGGGAGAGGGAGAAGGGAGGGAGGTTTTGGTGATGGGACACAATAACTAACTACATTGTATATTGACAAAATAAAAATAAAAAAAATAAAAATAAATAAAATAAGTTATTATTTTCCCATTTCATGACAATGAAATGACCTTAAGACTTAATAATTCCATTTACACCTTTACCATGGCTGTCATGCATTGTAATGAATATATTTCATATATGAATATATTTCAATCTCATAAACTAATTGTTATTATTATTGCCTGTAATTATTATGTTTATCTAATATTTACCATATGTTTTGATCGTTTTGGGGGGGATTTTTGTGTTTCCTTTTGAATTTTTTTTTTGGGGGGAAAGATATTTTTTCAGGAGGATTTTAAAAAAAAATTTAGTACATTAAACAAGTTATTCCACTGTCTTTTGCTTCCTTTTTCGTTGTTGAAAGAGTAACATCGATTTTATTCAATTTCCTATTTCTCCTTGGTTTTCAATAGTTTGTAAGAATACAACTAAGTGTGACTTTTTTCTGTAGTCATCTTGCTTGGAGTTCATAGAACTTCTTGAATTTGTATCTGTTTTTCATCAACTTTAGAAGTCTTCAAATATTCCTTCTATCACTTTGAATCTCTCTTCTCTTTTTGGAGAGTTTTTTATTATATCCCTTATGTGTTACACTCATTTCTAGATTATTTTATCTTAGCCTCTTAGTGACTCAGTATGAAAATTTGTATTGATCTATCTTGCAGTTTTCTAATAACTCATGATATTTAATAACCTATCCCTTAAGTTTTTAATCATAGTTATTGTGTAGTTGTTCATATATCACATGCAAATCTACACTTATATCGATACACTGTCAATTTAAAAAATCAAATCAGCATTCTTCCATTTTACCTCTCAAACAATTCAGTCTTAAATCGATGAGGTGGGTGAGATCAAGGCAGATGTCCGCAGCTGAGATTGGGAGAGAACAGTGGCCCGGAGCAAGATGCTGGAGTTTGGTCAGAGTGCAAAGTGTGCCCTCGGTAGGCAGTGCAGTGTAAAACGTCAGACAGGGAGCGCGATGAGGAGGGAGCACACACGGGAGCATGTGGAGTGCTCTGTCCCAGCCCAAGGAAGGAAGGAGAGTGTTCACATGACAGCCAGCCTGGTGGGTGGTGTCAGAGCACAAGCACAGTGACTAGACTGTCCATGTTGGGGAGTGGCCGAGCACAGCCACAGAGGCATATAAGAGAAAGGTTCCACAGTGGAGAATTTAACAAATCAGTGACTAGGGTAAGAGCAGCTTTATTTTTCAACTATCATAAAAACAAGCTACAAATACAAAAAAAGAAATGACAGAAATGGAAAAAAGTAAATTATGCCCTAAGAGGTAGAATTAGAATTAAAGTTGTCACTGGAAACTCATGGTTTTCAATGTGTTTGTAGATAAGGAAATAAATATAAGTGAAAATGACTCTGTGAGAATCTGCAAGCAGATACACTCCAATAACAATGTGCACACATAGCATCCAGATCTTGTTTTCTTTTTTTATTATGATGAATATTCATGAGATACAAAGCTAATTGTCACCCCTCGTGCCCATGATGTGAGGGCCAGATTCCTACTGGCAGCATATCCATTACCAGAAATTACTTTTGTACCCCATTTCCCCCAACCACCCTCCCCCTCCCTCTTTCATGCCCAATCCACTTTGTAGCCTTAGGAATGCTCCCTCCTTCTGCAAGCTCAATGCACTACTGTGGTCTTTCTTTCCTTCCTTCTTTCTCTCTCAGCTCCCACATATGAGTGAGCACATGCAGTATTTATCCCTCTGTGATTTGCTTATTTCACTCAACATAAGTTTCTCCAGGTTCATCCATGTTGTTGCGAATGGGAGTATTTCATTCTTTTTTATGGCAGAGTAGTATTCCATAGCATATATATACCACAGTGTCCTTATCCAGTCGTCCATCGATGGAAATTTAGGTTGGTTCCATATCTTGGCTATTGTAAACAGAGCTGTGATGAACATGGAAGTGCAGGTATCCCTTTGACATGATGATTTCCATTTCTCTGGGTATATACCCAGAAGTGGGATTGCTGGATCGTATGGAAGATCTATCTGTAGTTGTTTGAGAAACCTCCATAGTGCTTTCCATAGTGGCTGTACTAATTTACAGTCCCACCAACAGTGTAGGAGTGTTCCCTTCTCTCCACACCCTCATCAGCATTTGTTATTCACCATCTTTTTTTATTATAGCCAGTCTAACTGGCATAAGGTGGTATCTCAGTGTAGTTTTAATTTGCATTTCCCTGATGGCTAGTGATGTTGAGCATTTTTTTCATGTGTCTGTTGGTCATTTTTATGTCTTCCTTTGAAAAATGTCTATTCAGCTCCTTTTCTCATTTTTTAATTGGGGTATTTGTTTTTTTACTGTATAATTGCTTGAGTTCTATGTATATTCTGGTTATTAATCCCTTGTAAGATGCATAGTTAGCAAAAATTTTCTCCCACTCTGTAGGCTGTCATTTCACTCTGTTCTTTGGTTCCTTTGCTGTACAGAATCTTTTTAATTTGATGCAGTCCAATTTGTTTATTTTTTCTTTTGCTGCTTGTGCTTTTTGGCTCATGTTTATAAAGTGTGTGCCCAGACCTAATTGCTGAAGTGTTTTATCTATATTTTCCCTTAGTAATTTCACAGTTTCAAGTCTTATACTTAAGTCTTTAATTCATTTTGAGTTGATTTTAGTGTATGGTGAGAGATGTGTATCCAGTTTCATTCTTCTGCATATGGATATCCAGCTGGTCTAAGATGTAGATTAAATCTTGTGTCTCTTTGTTGATTTGTTGCCTGGAAGATCTGTCCCATACTGAGAGAGGGGTGTTCAGATCACTCACTATTAATGTATTAAGTCCTATTGCTTTCTTTAGGTCTAAGAGTGTTTGCCTTACATATCTGGGTGCTCCAGTATTGGGTGCATACATATTTATGATTATTATGTCTTCTTGACATATTATTTCTCTTTTTATGTTTTTTGGTTTAAAGTCTATTTTGTCCGATATAAGAATAGCTACTCCTGCTCATTTTTGGTTTCCATTTGAATGTTGTATCTTTTTCCGTCCTTTCAGTTTTAGTCTATGTGTGTCTCCGCAGGTGAGGTAGGTCTCTTAGAGACTACATATAATTTGGTCTAGCTTTTGAATCCAACCAGTCAGTCTGTGTCTTTTGAATGGGGAGTTTAGTCCATTCACATTTAGGGTAGTTATTGACAAGTGCTGCTTAATTCCTGTCATTTAATTGCTTCTTGTTAAGATGGGTTAAACATGTTTAGATCATTATTTCCCCTTTTATTTCTCTTCTTCAATGTTCGTTGGGAATTTAAGATGGGATTATATAGCTTCTTTCTCTTTCTTGATGGCATTTTTGTTTTAATGGTGGGTTTTGCTCTTTCTCATGTATTTGTGATAGTGGTCACCATTACTCAGATTCCAGATAAATGACTCCCTTGAGAATTTCTTGCAAGGCTGGTCATGTGATGGAGAACTCCCACAACTTTTGTTTGTCTGGGAAATGTACTATTTCTCCCTCATTTCTTTTTGTTTTTCATGCTAATTTTTAAAATTTTACTTAATTTTTTTTATTTTGTCAATATACAATGTGGTTGATTATTATGGCCCATCACGGAAACTTCCCTCTCCTCCCTCCCACCCAGGAATGTCCTTTCCATTTGCTTGTTGTAACAACTTCAAAAAAATTGTAGTTGTTATATCTTCTTCCCCCCCCCGTTTGTGTGTGTGTGTGTGTGTGCGTGTGTGTGTGTGCGTGTGTGTGTGTGAATTTATTTATTTATTTATTTTTAGCTCCGACCAATAAGTGAGAACATGTGGTATTTCTTTTTCTGTGCCTGACTTGTTTCACTTAAAATTATTCTCTCAAGCTCCATCCATGTTGTTGCAAATGGCAGTATTTCATTCGTTTTTATAGCTGAGTAGTATTCCATTGTGTAGATATACCACATTTTCCGTATCCACTCATCCAATGATGGACATTTAGGCTGGTTCCAACTCTTGGCTGTTGTAAAGAGTGCTGCAATAAACATTGGGGAACAGGTATACCTTCAACTTGATGATTTCCATTCCTTTGGGTACATTCCCAGCAGTGGGATAGCTGGGTCATATGGTAGATCTATCTGCAACTGTTTGAGGAACCTCCAATAGTGAACAAGCAGAAAGAGACATCAAGAAAG
>NW_007742216.1:13021-15366 GCF_000696425.1 Galeopterus variegatus
ACAGCCCATCTTCAAGTTCAGAGGTTCTCTCTTCAACTTCCATTAGCCTGCTGGTTAAACTCTCCATTGTGTTTTTTATTTCACTGAATAACTTCTTCAGTTTGGCAAGTTCTGCCACATTTTTTTTAGGACATTGATTTCCGTATACATTTCCTCTTTCAGGTCCTGTATACTTTTCCTCGTTTCATCATGCTGTCTAGCTGAGTTTCCTTGTATCTCATTCAGTTTCTTTGGAATTATCACTCGAAATTCCTTGTCATTCATTTCAAGGGCTTCTTGTTCTATAGGATCTAGAGCTTGAGATTTATTAACTTTTGGTTGTGTACTTTCTTGGTGTTTTGTGTTTCTGTTATCTTTTTTTGGATGTTTATTCATTTTGGCAGGGGGTTTCACTGTGCACAGGTTTGACCCTATTCCCTGCTCTGTGCGCTCTTGACCAGGCTGGAGCGTGTCTTCTGCAACCCTTGTCTATCAGCCAGGCCTTCAAGCTTCTTCTTGGCACTGCCCCGCCTGGCCCAGGAGGTCTTTCAGGTTTCTGCTAGTCGCTCTGGGTGGCTTTGCAGCACTGTATAGGGCTTTCTCAGGATTATTCACCTTTCTTCTGTTATTGCAGTTATCTGTGTGCTTGTCTTATCTCCCACACCAGAGCGTGAGCTCCTCAGGGGAGAATACCACAGCACACAGTTCTTCTTTGAATCCCCCTGGCATGGACCAACTCCAGCACCCACCTGTGGTCAGCTCTCCAGCAGGTTCAAGCGAGCTCGGGAGCGCTCCGATCACACTTTTCCTAATCAGAAATCGGTTAGGCATTTTTCTGAACTGATGACCACAGAGATGGTATCTGACTCCCTGTAACAGGAAGTTTACTGGGGGAGGAGCCCAGGGTGCAGTGGAGTGATAATCTGCCCGGCCCACTATTCCCTGATCCCCCGATGCTGACCGGTTCTCCCCCCACCACTAGCCCTGCCAGAGAACCACAAGGGGATGGGATCAGAGGCTGGCCCACAGACCCCAGGCGGCCCCGTGCTAGGGCATGGAAGTGGGGAGGCTCAGTGAGGAGCCGAGCCAGTTGAAGCCGGCCTGCTCCGCCCCCACCTGAGAAAATGGAGGCAGCCCCGGGCCGGTGACTGGCCCAGTGGGGAAGGCGGAAGCTGGACAGGCGTCTGCTCTGCAAGCAGGGCTGGGCTGGAGGTCACTCACAGAGCTGAGACTGCCGAGCGGCTCCCTCTCCGTTTCCGTGTTGTCGCAGTCTCAGTCCTCAGCCACTGCTGCCTCGAGCTGCTCACTCGGTCCCGCAATGCTTGCCACTGGAGAGAGGCTCCTCAATATAGTGTCTTTTTAAAATTAAGTGTACGTCTGTTGCAGATACAACCATCAGCTTTTATCGTAGGCAAAATGAAGAAAGCAATGAGGGTGTTCTTGATGGTGCATGTAGACTTGGCAACACAAGACAAGACCGTATAGGGATTTAAGACATAGAACAGGGCCACTTTCAGAGGGATGTACCGCATCTCTGTAGGGGTTTGGATAAGTTCGGCCACATCTGGGGCATACTGGTCTAGTTCTAGAAGAAGTTTCTGCTTTTTAAACTCTCTTCCAAGAGCTCAGAGGGGACACCCGCTTGGAAATAAATTCAGCCAGAGTGGAGCGGAACAAGGCCGCCCACACGGTCTCGGCCACCACCAGCACCAGGGCCAAGGGAGCTGCCATGGTAACTCTCTCCCTCATTTCTGAAGGAGAGCCTTGCTGGGTAAAGAATTCTTGGTTGGCATTTTTTTTCGTTAAGTATTTTGAATATATCATTTCACTTTCTTCTGGCCAGTAGCGTTTTGGTAGAGAAGTCTGCTGTTAGTTTGATGGGGGTTCCCCTATAAGTAACCTGATGCTTTCTCTTGATGCTTGTAGAATTCTCTGTTTGTCTTTGAGCTTTGTAAATTTAACTATAATGTGTCTTGGAGAGAATCTTTTTCGATTGAATCTCTTTGGGGACTTTTCAGATTCCTAGATGTGAAGGTTTGTATCTCACCCTACACCTGGAAAGTTTTCTGTTACTGTTTCCTTGAATAGGTTTGCAATACCTTTTCCTTTCTCCTCCCCTTCAGGAATACCCACAATATGGATGGTAGAGTGCTTGAGGTTGTCTGATATCTCTCTTAGATTTTCCTCATTATTTTTAATAATTCTTTTTTTTTTTGTCTGCTAGTGTTATTTCAAAAAGACTATCTTCGAGGTCTAAAATTATTTCTTCTGCTTGCTCTACCCTGCTGCTCTAGCTTTCATTTGTGTTTTTTATTTCATTGAGTGAATCTTTCATTTCTAGAAGTTCTGCTACACTCTTTTTTAAA
>NW_007742216.1:15853-16806 GCF_000696425.1 Galeopterus variegatus
ATAGCAGAGTAGTATTCCATTGTGTAGATATACCACAGTTTCCGTATTCACTCATCTGGTGATGGACATTTGGGTTGGTTCCAGTTCTTGGCTATTGTAAAGAATGCTGCAATGAACATTGGGGAACAGTTATACCTTCAATGTGATGATTTCCAATCCTCTGGGTATATTCCCAGCAGTAGGATAGCTGGGTCATATGGTCAATCTATCTGCAATTGTTTGAGGAACCTCCATACCATTTCCATACAGGCTGCACCATGTTGCAGTCCCACCAACAATGTATGAGAGTTCCTTTTTCTCTGCAACCTCACCAGCATTTATCATTCAGTCTTTTGTATATTAACCATCCTAACTGGGGTGAGATGGTATCTCAGTGTGGTTTTGATTTGCATTTCCTGAATACTGAGTGATGTTGAGCATTTTTTCACGTGTCTGTTGGCCATTCATATATCTTCCTTTCAGAAATGCCTGTTTAGCTCCTTTGCCCATTTTTAATTGGGTTACTTGGTTTTTTTTTTTTTGTAAAGTTGTTTCAGTTCCTTGTATATTCTGGATATTTGTCCTTTGTCAGATGTATATTTTGCAAATATTTTCTCCCACTCTGTTGGTGGTCTTTTAACTCTGTTAATTGTTTCTTTTGCTGTGGAGAAGGTTTTTAGTTTGATATAATCCAATTTGTTTATTTTTCCTTTGGTTGCCTGTGCTTCTGGGGTCATATTCGGGAAGTCTGTGCCCAGTCCCACTTCCTGGAATATTTCTCCTATGTTTTCTTTAAGAAGTTTTATTGTTTCAGTGTGTATATTTAAATCCTCGATCCATTTTGAGTTTATTTTGGTATATGGTGAGAGGTATGGGTCTAGTTTCATTCTCCTGCATATGGATATCCAGTTATCCCAGCACCATTTGCTGAAGAGACAGTCTCTTCCCCAGTGTATAGGTTTGGTGCCTTTGTC
>NW_007742216.1:17806-24468 GCF_000696425.1 Galeopterus variegatus
ATGGCTGTAGGTGTGTGGGTTGATTTCTGGATTCTCTATTCTATTCCATTGATCAGTGTGTCTTTTTTTATGCCAGTACCATGGTATTTTGGTTATTAAGGCTTTGTAGTATTGTTTCAAGTCAGGTATTCTTATGCCTCCAGCTTTATTTATTTGCTCAGAATTGCTTTGGCTATGCGTGGTCTTTTGTTATTCAATGTAAAAGTCTGGATAGATTTTCCATTTCTGAAAAAAAATGTCATTGGAATTTTGATGGGGATTGCAATGAATTTGTATATCACTTTGGGTAGTGTGGACATTTTCACAATGTTGATTTGTCCAATCCAAGAGTAAGGGATATCTTTCCATCTTCTTGTATCCTCTTTAATTTCTCTTACCATTGGTTTGTAGTTCTCATTATAGAGATTTTTCACATCCTTGGCTAACTCAATTCCTAAGTTTTTTTTTTTTTTTGGTGGCTATTGTAAATGGGCAGGCTTTCTTGATTTCTCTTTCTGCATGTTCACTATTGGAGATTAGAAATACTACTGAATTTGTGTGTTGATCTTGTATCCTGCTACTGTGCTGAAACCATTTATCAACTCCAAGAGTTTTTTTGTAGAGGCTTTAGGCTGTTGGATATTTAAGATCATGTCATCTGCAAACAGGGACAGTTTGACTTCCTTCTTTTTATTGATATGGTGTATCACATTTATTGATTTGCGTATGTTGAACCATACTTGCATCCTTGGGATAAATCCCACTTGATCATGGTGTATAATTTTGTGTATGTGTTGCTGTATTCTGTTAGCTAGTATTTTATTGAGGATTTTTGCATCTGTATTCATCAGGGATATTGCCTGTAGTTTCATTTTGTTGTATCTTTATCTGGTTTTGGTATCAGGGTGTTGTTTGCTTCATAGAATGAGTTTGGGAGAATTGCCTCTGTTTCTGTCTTTTGGAATAGTTTGTAGAGAACTGGTGTCGACTCCTCTTTGAATGTTTGGTAGAATTCTGCTGTGAACCCATCTGGTCCTGGGCTTTTCTTTGTTGGGAGCCTTCTGATAGCAGCTTCAATCACTTTTTATTGTTATTGGTCTGTTTGGATTTTTACATCATCTTGGCTCAGTTTTGGTAGTTTGTGTGTGTCCAGAAATTTATCCATTTTCTCCAGATTTTCAAATTTGTTGGCACATAGTTGTTCATACTAGTCACTAATGATTTTTTGTATTTCTGAGGTATCAGTTGTGATACCACCTTTTTCATTTCTAAGTTTTGTTATCTAGGTCTTCTCTCTTCTTTTTTAGTTAGCCTTGCTAATGGTTTGTCAATTTTATTTATTTTTTTAAGAAACCAATTTTTTGATTCATTGATGTTTTGTATCATTTTGGGGGTTTCATTTTCATTAAGTTCTGCTCTGATCTTAAGGATTTCTTTGCATATGATAACTTTGGGTTTAGTTCTTTCTTGTTTTCCTAGTTCTTTAAGGTGAAGTATAAGGTTGTTCACTTGCCATCTTTTCATTCTTCTGTAGTAAGCATTTAACGTGATAAATTTCCCCCTTAGTACTGCTTTTGCAGTATCCCACAGGTTTTGGTATGATCTATAATTGTTTTCATTAGTTTCAATAAATTTTTTGATTTCCTGTTTGATTTCTTCTTGGACCCATATGTCATTAAGTAGAATGCTGTTTAATTTCCATGTGTTTGTAAAGTTTCCCAAATTTCATTTTTTATTCATTTATAATTTTAATCCATTGTGATCTGAGAAAAAGTATGGGATATTTCCAACTTTTTTGAATTTGTTGAGACTTGATTTGTGACCTAACCTGTGATCTATACTGGAGAATGTTCCATGAGCTGATGAGAAGAATTAATATTCTGAGGTTGTTGGATGGAATGTTCTGTAGATATTTGCCAAGTCCAATTGGTCTAGAGTGTTGTTTAGATCTTGTGTTTCTCTGCTGATTCTTTGCCTAGATATTGGTAGTGGGGTGTTCAGGTCCCCTGCTATTATGGTATTAGTGTCTATCTCCTTCATTAGGTCTAATAGAGTTTACTTTATAAATCTTGCTTCTCTGACATTGGGTGCATATATATATATATATATATATATATATATGTATATGTATATATGTATATATATGATTGTTATGTCTTCTTGATGGATGAATCCTTTTATTATTATGTAGTGGCCCTCTTTATCTCTTTTTTATGGTTTTTAGTTTAAAGTCTATTTTATCAGATATAAGAATAGCTAGTCTGGCTCGTTTTTCATTCCTATTTGCATGCTATATCTTTTTCATCCTTTCACTCTTGGTCTATGTGTGTCTTTATAGGTAAGGTGAGTCTCTTGAAGGCAGCATATAGTTGGGTCCTCTTTTTTAATCCAGGCAGCCAGTCTATGTCTTTTGAATGGGGATTTTAATTCTTTTACATTAAGAGTTGTTATTGAAAAATGTTGATTTACTGCCAGCATTTTACTGATTTTTGTTTGGATGTATTTTGTACCTTTCTTTTTTATTTACTGTTTGTCTTCTGTATTTGTAGTTTTTTGAGTTGTAGATCAACTCTTATTTTTCTCTTTCTTGTCAGCATTTTTATTTTATTAGTGGTTTTTGATTTTTCTTGAGTTTTTGTGGTGGTGTTAGTTATTTTTCAGGTACTAAACCCAGTACTCCCTTGAGAATTTCTTGTAAGGGTGGTCATGTGGTAGTGAACTCCTGCAGTTTTTGTTTGTCTGAGAAATATACTATTTGCCCTTCATTTCAGAAGGATAGTCATGAGGGGTAAAGTATTCTTGGCTGGCAATCTCTGTCTTTCAGTATTTTGAATATATCATCCCATTTCTTTCTGGCTTTTAAGGTTTGTGATGAAAAGTCTGATGTTAGTCTGGGTTGGGTCTCCCTTATATGTGCAGCATTTAAGATTCTCACTTTTTCTTTGAGTTTTGCCAATTTGAGTATAACATGTCTTGGAGAAGACTTTTTTTGGGTTGAATACATTTGGAGATCTTTGACCTTCCTGAATCTGAAGATCTGTGTCTTTTCCTATACCTGGGAAATTTTCTGCAACTATTTTGTTGAATATATTTTGAATGCAATCTCCTTTTCCTCCCCTTCTGGAATACCCATAACTCAGATATTTGAGTGCTTAAGGTTGTCTGATATCTCCCTTAGATTTTCTTCAATGTTTTTTTTTTCCTTTTTGTCTTTTTTTTTTTTTTTTTTTCGTGACTGGCAACGGATCGCAACCCTCAGTGTCACGCCCGTACCGGACCGAGACTGGCAATGGGATCGCAACCGTCGGTGTTGCGTCCGCACCTCGCTCAGCCAGTGAGCAGCCGGTCTGTATGTGGGATCCAAACCCTCGGCTGGAGCACCACTGCACTCCCAAACCCTTGGCTGGAGCACCACTGCACTCCCAAGTGGCGCACTGTAGCAGTGCGCCACCGGGCCAGCCCCATTTCTTCAATGTTTTTAATTCTCTTTTCTTTCTTTTTTTTTTTTTGTCTGCCTTTGTTATTTCAAACAGCCCATCTTCAAGGTCAGAAGTTCTCTCTTCTGCCTCTGCAAGCATGCTGGTTAAACTCTCTGTTGTGTTTTTTATTTAGTTGAATGAATTCTTCAGCTCAGCAAGTTCTGCAACATTCTTTTTCAGGGCATTGATTTCCTTGTACATTTCTTCTTTCAGGTCCTGTATTCTTTTCCTTGTTTCATCGTGTTTTCTAGTTGAATTTTCTTGTATCTCATTTAGTTTCCTTAGAATTATCACTCGAACTTCCTTGTCAAACATTTCAAGAGCTTCTTGTTCTATAGGATCTAGAGCTTGAGAGTTATTATTACCCTTTGGTGGTGTACTTTCTTTATATTTCACATTTCTGGTATCTTTCCTTTGGTGTTTAGTCATTGTGGCAAGGGATTTCATGGTCCAGTGGTTCAACACTATTGTCTGGGTAGGATCCTGCCAGGACTGCCAATTTGGCACGGGTGCCTCAGTGCCTGTGGGCAGAAGTTTCAGGCCTCTCTGGTCGGTGCCTAGTCGTCCAGGCTGGGGGGAGTGTGGTGGGGGCAAGGCATACCTGCTTGGTTGCACTGGCGCCTCAGGGTGTGTGGTTCCTGAGGGTCTTGGGCTTCTCCTGGGGTGTCTCTCTGCTCAGTGCCCACTCGCCTGAGCTGGGGATGAGGTCCAGTGGTGGCCTGGCCTACCTGCTAGGTCATGCTCATGCCTTGGGGTGTGTGATCACCATGGGTCTTGGGCCTCTCCAGTGGGGCGTGGGGTGCCTCTCTGCTACGGTCTTTTTTAAGGTATTAATCTCTTTGTAGATTTCCTCCTTCATATTCTGGATATGTTTCTTGTTTCATTGTGTTCTCTAATTGAATCTTCTTTCATTTCTTCAAGCTTTCTTAAGATCATTGCTTGAAATACTTTTTCAGACATTTCAAAGATTCCTTGTTACATGGAGTCTGACTTTGGAGCACTACTGTATTCTTTTGGTGGTGTAATTTCTTCTTTGTTTGTACTTCTAGTATTTTTTTGTTGATGTTTCATCATTTGGTAGAGAGTTTGCTTCTTCTATTACACTGAGGTTGGCTGTGGAGTGGCCCTGGTTGCTACTGTGGTGGTGAATTGTATTTACTTACACTGAGGTTGGCTGTGGAGTGGCCCTGGTTGCTACTGTGGTGGTGAATTGTNAATGTCCTGAACAATGATTGGATAAAGAAAACGTGGTATATATACACAATGGGATACTACTCAGCCACTCAAACAAATGAAATTCTGCCATTTGCAGCAGCATGGATAAGCTTGTAGAGAATTGCAGTAAGTAGGATAAGCCAGGCACAGAGAGAAAGATACCCCATGTTCTCATTCATATGTGGAAGCTAAAAAGGTTGATCTCATAGAAGTAAAGAGTAGAATAAGGTTACTAGAGACTGGTGGGGGGGAGAGGGTGCGAGGACAGGGAGAGGGTGGGAGGACAGGGAGAGGGTGGTCGGAGAGGGTGGTCAGTGGATGCAAGACTGTAGAGAGATAGGAAGAATGAAACCTCGTGTTCCACAGAAACACAGGGGACTACAGTCAACGGTAAAGTACTGTGTATCTTTAAACGGCTAGTCAAGAGGATGTTTAAAGTTCCTAACACAAAGTGACAGACATTTGAGGTGATGAGTATACTAAGCACCCTTACATGAGTACTGCACACAATGTGAAAGCACCCAAGTATCATATTGTACTCCATAAATAGATAATAGTATCATGGGTCAATTAAGAAAAATAAATTTTAAGAAGAGAGAGAGAGAAAAAAAGAAAGACAGAGAGAGTAGAATAGTGGTTACCAGAGTAAGGGAATGGGAGAAGATGTGGAGCTGGGGACAGAATGGTAGACAGGTACAAAGTTAGAAAGTTATAGCTACATTGGAAGAATAGCTTTTGGCGCTCTAGGGTGACAAGAGCTAATAACATTGTATTGTATATTTCAAAATAGCCAGAAAAGAGGATCTTCAATGTTATAATCACAAAGAAATGGTAAATGTCTAGGTGATAGATATGCTAATTATTCTGCTGGGGTCATTATGCATATAATATATGCATGTATCAAAACAACAAACTGTACCCCATAAACACATTCAGTGAAATAAATTAATTAATTAAAAACAAAAAAAACAAAATTGAGAGACAATGTAAAAAACAGCTGGCCTGTAATCTCCAAAAGTATTAAGATATGGACACTTAAGGAAAGACTGAGTTCTCCCAGACTGAAGACAAGTGAAGAGACATATCAACTAAATAAAATGGCTGATTTTGAATTATAAAGAAATAATTGCTATAAACGAATTAATGCAAAATAGTGAAACTTGAGAGAGGATGGTGATGATAAGGTGCATTAATGTTAATTTCATGACATCAATTATATATTTTGGTTATGCGGGAGGATGCCCTTGTTCGTGAAGCATAGTAAAGTATCTGGGGATGAAGGGGCATCAGGTCATTGACTCCTACTGGAATAGTTCAGAAGAAAATACTTCTTTGTACTGGAATTAAAACTATTATGTCAGATTATGATTATTTCAAAAATTATACAGGAAAATACAAAAATTAATATTGTGTCGTCCTGAGTTTGTATGTAAGAGACAATGCATGTTCAAGGAACTTTTAGATGATGTAGAAAGATTCGACCTCCTGTAACAAGATTAATTAATGTAAATAAGTAAAAAAGTTTATGCATCCACCATCCCTTACTTACTCTGCCTGAGACACTGATGCTTGTAAGAAAACTCCAGGTTTGGGAGAAAAGTGAAGTTTTTCCTGGGTAGGTGCTTTCGTGGTCTGATTTGAGTCACTGGCAATCATGATAGCCTGTAGCCTCCGTGGACACTGCTGCCACCATGAGAGGTAAGACATCCCCAGAATCTTACTCAAGGACAGGGAATCAACAGAGGTAATGTATACAAATGCTAACACTGCAATAGGTGAGACTGAATTTAATGTCATTACATCGTCCCGCCTTTGCTGGGTTGATCAACTTTTCCTCATAAAATTCAAGGTAGTAAAAATATAAATATTGGGGCTGGCCCGGTGGCGCACTGCTACAGTGCACCGCTTGGGAGCACGGCGGTGCTCCTGCCGAGGGTTTGGATCCCACATATAGACCGGTTCCCGCTCACTGGCTGAGCGAGGTGCGGG
>NW_007742216.1:29357-30243 GCF_000696425.1 Galeopterus variegatus
AACAAACTGTACCCCATAAACACATTCAGTGAAATAAATTAATTAATTAAAAACAAAAAAACAAAATTGAGAGACAATGTAAAAGACGGCTGGCCTGTAATCTCCAAAAGTATTAAGATATGGACACTTAAGGAAAGACTGAGTTCTTCCGGACTGAAGAGAAGTGAAGAGACATATCAACTAAATAAAATGGCTGATTTTGAATTATAAAGAAATAATTGCTGCAAATGACTTAATGCAAAATAGTGAAACTCGAGAGGGGATGGTGATGATAATGTGCATTAATGTTAATTTCATGAAATCAATTATGTATTTTGGTTATGCAGGAGGATGCTCTTGTTCGTGAAGCATAGTAAAGTATCTGGGGATAAAGGGGCATCAGGTCATTGACTCCTACAGGAATAGTTCAGAGGAAAATAGTTCTTTGTATGGGAATTAAAACTATTATGTCAGATTATGATTATTTCAAAAAATTATACAGGAAAACACAAAAATTAATATCCAAGGTAACAAAAACCATAAGTGAGATGACTGAAGTGTCCTGAGTTTGTAAGTAAGAGACAATGCATGTTCAAGGAACTTTTAGATGATGTAGAAAGATTCGACCTCCTGTAACATGATTAATTAATGTAAATAAGTAAAAAAGTTTATGCATCCACCATCCCTTACTTACTCTGCCTGTAAGAGACACTGATGCTTGTAAGAAAACTCCAGGTTTGGGAGAAAAGTGAAGTTCTTCCTGGGTAGGTGCTTTCGTGGGTTGATTTGAGTCACTGGCAATCATGGTAGCCTGTAGCCTCCGTGGACACTGCTGCCACCATGAGGGGTAAGACATCCCCAGAATCTTACTCAAGGACAGGGAATCAACAGAGGTAATGTATACAAA
>NW_007742217.1:0-12368 GCF_000696425.1 Galeopterus variegatus
TCCATTACTGCTGCTCAGACTGTCCTGTTTTTGAATTAGATGAAACAGTGCACTGGATGGAGAGGCTCTAATTAGGCATATTTGGAAGAGAATATACATATATTTTGTACTCTTTCCTACATCATCCTTGCCAGTTCTGATTTTGCAGGTTTCAGAAGGTTAGGAGGCATTTATAAAGCCTCTGTTGAGTTATAGAAGTTGAATTCTATAGCAGAAGCAAGAAAGAGAAGGTTCTAATCACATAGAATCTAAAAAAAAAAAAAAAAAAAAAGGTTTTAAAACCAAAAAAATCAAAAAAAAAAAAAAAAAAAAAAAAAAAAAAAGGAAAACACCACCCTCTTTATTCTTTAATTCCTGTTTACAAACCTGCCAGAGAGAAGAGGAAGGTCTTTCAATCCCTGTGACTTGAGATGTGGACTAGAGATGGGAAGTCTAATGCTATTTTGGGAAGTAGTTTACTTGCTGCAGCTGCATTAAACTCTTTATGGTGTAGTCACTGCTTCTCCCTGCCCCAAATAAGACCAGGCATGATTTTTCATTTCTGCAGATGGTTGTGTCAGTCAGAAAACTGCTGGTTAGATTTTCTCCCTTGCTGTTTTTTACGGTAATCCTATTGATCAAAGATCTTCATTATTGAGAAGGTAGAAGTATAACCCCTTTTCCCCAAATAAAAGAACAAAAAAAGGGGGGAGGGGAGAAAAGAAAGAAAAACAATGTGTGAAACAGAGGTCACTGTGAAAATTTTGCCTTTTTTCCATTTAATTTTCTATATATTTTCAGTTAAAATTGTACAATTTTATATTCTGCTTTTTCCCTCTTCCTTATAAAAATATTGCTTTCTAAATCATTACTCTTTGTAAATATATTTTAACTTTTATTGTTTCTCTGCTTATAAAATTTTCATGCCAAATTTAAAAGCATGTAATATAGAATATAACAGACATTTATAGCCCTAAGCCTGCCACCAGAAATAGACAAAATAACTATCAACGATGTAAGTATGGTTTTTTTTTTTGTCTTTTGTCTTTTTTTCCATGTCCGGCAACGGATCGCAACCCTCAGTGTTGCCCCCGTACCGGACCAGGGACCGGCAACGGGATTGCAAACCTCGGTGTTGCTCCCGCACCTCGCTCAGCCAGTGAGCGGGAGCCGGTCTGTATGTGGGATCCGAACCCTCGGGCGGGAGCGCTGCCGCGCTTCCCAAGCGGCGCACTTATCCAGTGCGCCACCGGGCCGGCCCTAAGTATGGTTTTTAATGGCTGTGTAATATTCTGTCATAACATAGCAAATGCCTGTCTGCCTTAGCATAGGGAAATTACAGCCTCTTTATATATTTGTGTCCCTATATATTCTCTATATTACATCCTTGCCACAATTGAGTTGTTTTAATCTGTTTTTAATTTGTTAGGTTAAAACAAATGTTTTTATAATATAGATAAATTCATTATTATCTTAATTTTCCTCTCTGATTACCTAATGAGATTAACCATTTTATCATATTTCCTTACCATTTTGTTTTTGGTGGCTGCCAGTACAGAAATCTGAACCCTTGACCTTGGTGTTATAACACCACGCTTGAACCAAGTGAGCTAACCAGCCAGCCCCTATTTCTTTACCTTTTGTATTTTACCTTTTGTGAACTATCTGTTCATGTCCTTCAAAATCTTTTTATTATTTTTTTCCTCGACAATTTGTAAAGGCTATGAATGCTTCATCATATTTGTCCAGATACTAATTTTTCAATTTATTTTTGTCTTAAAATTTTGTGTTATGTTTCTGCATACAAGTTTTCTTATGTAATCCAATCTGCTATATTCTGTAATTTACTCTTTTGATTGTTAAGCTTAGATAACTGTATTAGTTTCCTAGGGCTGCTGTAGCAAAATACCAAAAACTGGGTGTGTAACAAGAACAGAGAATTATTGTCTCACACGTCTGGAAGCTGGAAGTCCAAGATCATGGTGGTGGAAGGGCCCCACTGTCTCTGATATCTCTAGGAAAGAATCCTGCCTTTTCTCCTCTAGCTTCTGGTGTTTGCTGGCAATCCCTGGTTTGTAGATGTGACACTCTAGCCCACGTGGCCGTCTTCTCCCTGCGTGTCTTCATGTCATCTCTCTGTGCATGTCTGTGTCAAAATTTCCTCTTTTTATAAGGTCATCAGTTATACTGGATTAGGGTCCAGCCAATTGACCACATTTGAACTTGACTACCTTTATAAAGACTCTATTTCCAAATAAAGTCACACTCTGGAGTACTGGGGTTAAGACTTAAACATATCGTTTTGGGGGGACACAGAACAAAACTCATCCCCATAAAGAGACATTTACAGGGATGTATAGATAAATATTAACCAACATTTTCTTTTCTCTTTCTCTCTTTCTCTAAATTAAATTAATTGTTACATTTAGTTCAACCTACTTGTAATTTATGTTTGTATTTGTATACTGAAGTTCTATTGCTGTAACATGGTATATAACACTGAAATTACAGAATATATGAAATTTGTGTTTCTTTTACGTGAATCAATGGCTGGACATCATAATCTTGGGTTAAAGTATTCAAAATAATTTTTAAAATTTGCCTCAGGCTTTTTCTGAATATAGGTCTCCTAAAATGGATTTTGTTTGGGACTTGGGTAGCTATTTGAATTGCAGAGTTGGAGTTTTCTTTTTCTTTCTTTCTTTTTTTTTTTTTTTTTAAAGATCTGTATTTTCTTTTTCCCCAGATTACATATTTGACTATTAATTCCGTTTCTATTATCCTGGTTTCTTCCTCAGGATCTCCTTTTCCCATAGGAATAGTACAGTGCTTGTCAATAGGAGGTATTCAAGTGTTTGTCATGTAAATGAATGAATATATTAATGAATAAAAATGGAATGATCGGTCAGATGATTGAAGGGATAACTAGCAGGAAGCTGGAAATGTGATTATGAAATATTAGAAAGAAATAAAGGCTAGCATTGTAGATTGGTAATTTTTCCTCATTGGGTTGGGAATTATAGCAGTGGATGAGATCACCTGGGATGAGAGTATATATTAGAGAGAGAAGAAGGCAGAACACAGACCTGAGGCCAAGGAGCCACCTAAGGATGGAAATAGGACAGGAAGAGAGCAAAGCAAATCCTTCTGGCTTAGTGTGTTTATTGGTTTTCTTCTTCTCTTCACTATTAGGGTTACAGAGATGTACTTCCAGCTGAAAGAAATGAATGAAAAAGTGTCTTTTATAAAGGACTCCTTACTGTCTTTGGACAGCCAGGTGGGACACCTGCAGGACCTCTCTGCTCTGACTGTGGATACCCTAAAAGTTCTTTCTGCTGTGGACACCTTGCAAGACGATGAGGCTCTCCTGGCCAACAGAAAGCGTTCTGCTTGCATAAAACTTCCTCACAGCTGGAACAATGTCATCTGTGCACAGGTTCTAGGCAGCATGGAGATCTCTGGGGAGAAGAAGTACCAGTATTACAGCATGCCTTCTTCTTTGCTGCAGAGCCTGGCTAGAGTCCAGCATCCCCCAAGTGTGCAGAGGGGGGCGCTTCTTGAGATTACAGACAGTCAGAGACAGGCTTCAAACCTAAGAGATAAAGGTCAAGAATCGGTAAATAGTATAGTTGCTTCTGGTGTGTCCCCTAACAGAAAAGCACCCTCAAAGACTGGCCAATTTCTCCTGGTCCCTTCTCATCTAAAACAAGTTCCTTTTCCTGAAGAAGCTGTCTTGCCTCTGTCCAGACCATCTGTAGGAACAGGTACAGATGTGCTGGCAATGGAACAGGTTCCTCAGAGTGAGTTCTCTGTCCATCTGTCTTGGCAGATCCCCATTGTTTCAGACCAGGCATCCGTGGCTGAACCCAAGGAGCAATACGGGCCAATGGCTGAGATACCAGACAAAAAAGACAATGTGGAGCAAGTTCTACACACTTGGGGTTGCACACCTGCACCCATGACAGTGACCTCCCTTCCTTCCCAAGCCAAGAGCATGCAGACTGGAGGTGGATATGTGAACTGGGCATTTTCAGAAGGCGATGAAACTGATGTATGTAGCATCAAGAAAAAATGGCGGACCTGCTTGCCCTCTACTTGTAACAGTGACTCCACGCAGAGTGAACAATGCCGGACGCAGATTCAGGGCAGATCCCTGTCTGATAACTCAACAAGTTTGACCCAGAGTAGTGAGTGCTCAGAGCTGGGACCGTGGCATTGGCCAAACATGCCTTTTTGGATCAATCCTCTCCGGAGAAAGAGGTCCTTCAGTAGGAGTCATAGTTTTAGATTCCACAAGGAGGAGAAATTGATGAAGATCTATAAGATTAAAAGTAAGGAGGAAACATTTTTTTTTCTGAGCCAGTATTAAGTTGTCTGCATTGCTACCAGTTCTTAAAAAACCTGTGGTTCTCGACTGCATTCGCATTCTGCCCAGTCTCTCAGCTCTTTCTGTAAAACAAAACGGTTCCCCATCCCGTCTTATACTTGCTCACGTAAACCATTTGCCTCGCAGATCTTTCAAGATCCTCAGAGATAGCAGAGTCAGCATGGGACAAAGCAAAAATGCTAACCAAGGACAGGAGATCGTCAAAGAAAAACAAGAAAAAACAAGAACTTCAGGTGCCGGTAAGTCTATTGTATATTCTGTCTTTGGCCTATCTTAGCTTAGTTTCTCTTTAGTGTCAAGTGCCATGTATACCAAATAGCATTGTTCTTGGAGGACTGAAGATACAAATTTGAGTCATCAGAGTGGATATGTCATAATTTATTTATCTGCTCACACGGTCGAGGACATTTGGGTCATTTTCTGTTTGGGGCTATTCCAAACAAAGGTGATATGAATATTAGTGACAAGTCTTTTTGTGGACATAGTTTTTTAATGTCTCTGGCAAATACTTAGGAGTAGAATGTCAGAGTCCTATGGCAAGTGTGTCTTTAATTTCTGAAGAAACTTACAAACCGTTTTCCAAAGTGATTGTAGCATTTTACATGCCCGCCAGTAGTTTATGAGCATGTCAGCTGTTCTACAACCTTGTAAATCTGTCTTTTTTTTTTTTTTGGCGGCTGGACAATATGGGGATCCCAACCTTGGTGTTATGACACCATGCTCTAACCGACTGAGAACCAGCCGACTCTTCAGTCTTTTTAATTTTAGCCACATTAGTGGAAGTGTAGTGGTGTTTCGTGGTTGGTTTTATTGGCCTTTCCATAGTGACTAATGCTGCTAGGCATCTTTCAGTGTGTTTATTTGCCATATGTGTATCTTTTCTGGTGACATGTCTGCTCAAATCTTCTGCCCCTTTTAAATATTGGGTTGTCTTATTATAAAGTTGAAAGAGTTTTTTTTAAAAAATGTTTTCTAGGTTTAAGTTCTTCGTTGGATGTATGTTTTTGTAAATAGTTTCTCTCGGTGGCTTGCCTTTTCATTTCCATAAATGTTCTTTGAAATACATACATTTTTATTTTAATGAAGTTGAATATTTGATTTTTTCTTTTATAGTTTATGCTTTTTGTATCATAGTTAAGAAATTTTTGCCAAACCTAAGAGTACTAAGATTTTCTCTTGTGTTTTCTTCTAAAAGCTTTACAGTTTTAGTGCCTACGTTTAGGTCTAGAACCCATTTTTAGGTAATTTTTGTATGTGATGACAGGTAATGATTGAGCTTCTTTCTTCTCTCCCCATCCCCACTCTCTTTCTTGAATACGGATGTCAAATTTTTCTACCACTTTTTTTTTTGTAAAAAAGATTATCTTTGTCCTATTGAGTTGCCTTGACGCCTTTGTCAAAATTTAATTGACCACATAGATATACAATATGTGTGGATCTATTTTTGTTTGTCTACCTTTATGTCAAACAGAACTTGAATACTGCAACTTTATAATAAGCCTTGGGATTATGGACTGAAGGTCTAAATTTTGTCTTCTTTATGAAAGTTGTTGGGCTATTTTATGTTCTTTGCATTTCCATATACATTTAGAATCAGCTTGTCTATCTTTACGGAGAAACCTGCTGGGATTGTGAATGAAATTGCTATAAATCTATACATCAATTTGGGGAAAATTGACCTCTTAACAGTAATGAGTCTTCTGATCCATGAACATGATTTATCTCTCTACCTATTTAGGTCTTCTTCAGTTTTTCTCAGTAATGTTTTGTGGTTTTCAGTGTACAAGTCATGCATAACTTTTGTTAAACGTGTCCATTAGTATTTTATATTTTTAAATTTTATTATAACTACAATTATTTAAAAAACTTTAATTTCTAATTATTTGCAGTATATAGAAATATATATATATATATATACATACTTATATTGGCCTTGTATTCTATGACCTTGCTAAACTCACATATTTGAGTAGGATTTTTTACAGGTTCTTTAGAATTTGCTATATAAATGATTATGTCCTCTACAAATAAAGATAGTTTTCCTTCTTCTTTTTCACTCTGGATGTTTTTTATTTCTTTTTCTTGCTTGATTACACTGACTAGAACCTTTATTACAATATTGAATAGAAAGGGTGTAAGCAGATATTATTTCCTTTTTTTGCTCTTGGGGGAAAGCAATTATTCTTTTACCTTTAAGTATGATGTTAGCTGTAGGTTTTTATATAAATGCCCTTTATCAGGCCGAAAAACTTCCCTTGTATTCCCAGTTTTCTGGGAATTTTTATTATGTATGGGTTTTGGCATTCACCAAATGCTTTTTCTGTATCTATTTAGATGATCAGATGTTTTTCCTTTTGATTGTGTTAATATAGTTTTCTGGGAATTTTTATTATGTATGAGTTTTGGCATTCGCCAAATGCTTTTTCTGTATCTATTTAGATGATCAGATGTTTTTCCTTTTGATTGTGTTAATATGATGATTTACATGATTAATTTTACAATGTTAGAATTAACGTTTAAAGTGTTAAATCAACCTTACTGGGATGAACCTTGCTTGGTCATGGTATATTATCTTTTTTATATATTGTATTCATTGTGTTAAAATTTTCATAACTTCTTTCGATATCTGTGTTCTTGAGCGGCACAAGCAGATTGCGAGGCAACAGCCACTTTTATTATAATGTCTTTGGTTTTGCTATTAGGGTGATGCTGGGTTTATTGACTGAGTTAGGAAGCGTTTTTTCCTCTTCAGTTTTCTGGGTGCGTTTGTAAAGAATTGATATTATTTCAACCCTAAATGTTTGGTAGAATTAAACAATGAAACCATCTTTGTGGGAAAGTTTTTAGCTATAGATTCAATTTCTATAATAGATATAGGTCTTTTCAGGTTATTTAATTCTTCTTGAGTGAGCTGTTTGTATATTTCAAAGAATTTTTCCATTTCATTTAAATTGTAGAGTTTATCGGCATAAAGTTTTTCATAATATTTTCTTATTATTCTCTTATTGTCTGTGGGATCTCTATGACATCACTTCTTTAATTCCTAACATTTTAAATTTGTGTTTTCTCTCTTTGTTTTATGATCAGTACAGCTACAGGCTTACTGTTTTATTGATCTCAGAGAAACAGCTCTTAGTTTTATTAATTATTCTCTCATTCCTATGTCATTGATTTCTGCTCTTTATTATTTTCTTTGTTTTGTTTACTTTGCTTTTCTCTTTCTAGTTAAGGCAGAAACTTTGGTCATTGATTTGAGACTTTCTTCTTTTATAGCGCTAGGCATTTGGTGTTATAAAATTTCTTCTAAGTACTGTTTTAGCTTATCACACAAATTCTAATATGTTGTTTTTATTTTCATTCAGTGAGTCTTTTTATTTATTGTTAGGAAGTCTTAGATCTAAATTAGCAATTCTGCAAGAATTCCCCTTTCATGGTCTTAATGCCCTGCTTCCTTTTTCTATTTTACATTTATTTTTCCATCTGGATGCATTTTTAAAAATACCTCCACCTTTTTTTTACGAATGAGAAGCAGAAGCAAAGAGATAATTTTTGAGACAATTATGTAAAATCATCGTTTACAGGAGAGATTTAGCTCAATAAGGAATGTTATTCTTTTAGGAAAAATGCCATAAGTTGCTGGAATTCCATAAGATATATACTTAAGTAAGTTTATTTCGGAATAGTTCAAATGACCAGAGTTCAACTAGGAATTGCACCTGAGCACAAGTACTCAGGCTTGCCTTTGTTTGTTGCTTTGTAGTTGACCCATTTATCCAATGGGTTCTGTCCCTGGGAAGTACATAAGGCAGCCATATTGTTAGCTATGTGTTATTTTAGTGATGAGGAAAATGGGGCTCAGAGACATTAAGTGATTTACCCAAGTTCACAGAGCTTCTAAGTGACAGAGCTAGAATTCCAACACAAGTCCTTTGGATCCAAATCTTATGTTTTTTCTTGCCCTAAACAGGGTTCTCCAAACATGGTCTTCTATCAGCAGCATGTGCATCACCTGGAAACATATTAGAGATTCAAATTCTCCCTCCCCCAGCCCCCCAGCCCTACTGCATCAGAGATCCTGGGGGTGCAACCCAGTGATCTGTGGTTTAACCCAGCCCCTGGCCCTGAGTGATTCTGATGCACACTCAAGTTTGAGAACCTCTGCTCCTCACCCTGTTTATTTTATTTATTAGTTTGTTTTTCCCTTTTTTCCTCACCCTGGTTCCTAATCATGACTGCAAAGAGAAATCACATGTATGCCTGTCCTGCCAGCCCGTGATGGGAGTTGTCAGAACTTCCTGGGTGATTCTTTTTCTTGGAATAGGATTATTATTTTTTATTTATTTACTTATTTTGTTTTTAATTTACACATAATAATTATATGTAATTATGGGGTACAGTATGATATTTTGATACATGTATACATTATATAATGATTGAAGCTGGGTATTTAGCATATACATCATCTCATACATTTATCATTTCTTTGTGGTGAGAACATTCAGATCCTCTCTTTTAGCTATTTTGAGATATACAGTACAATATTGTTAACCATAGTTGTCCTGTGCAATAGAACATCAGAACTTATTCCTCCTATCGGGCTGTAACTTTGTGAAATAGGATTATTAATGTGGAATTAGCCACATTAAAAATATTCCCATAAGATCAATTGATTAATCTCTCTGTCTTTCGATAATCTCTTTCAATATTACATTGTATCACATATGGTATATTGTAGAAAAGCAACACATGTCACTTGTGGGTGATGGCACTACAAACGATTTCATTTTTAAAAATAGTCTGTCTTTTCTAAAATATTTCAAAGATAGGTTCAAAATGCTACAGGAAATAAATCCCTCTGATCCCACATTTCCTTCTTCTCTCCAAGGCACATCTTGATGAGAGGTGTCACCAGTGTTGCCAAATCTCAAGATGGTTCCTTGTATTCTTTTATTTTTTAAATTTATTTTATTTATTGAATTAAAATTGATTACACATATTTTGGTGGTTTAACATTGAGATAAGTTGATCAAATCAATATTACTAGTATGTATATTGTTACTAGTATGTATATTGTTACAAATCATACTTATTCTTTATGCCCCTTGTCCAATCTCTCCCCATTCCCTCCTCCTCCCCCCTCTAATTACCCTAGATTTCTTTTCTCCTTCTGAAAGAATAATGGTTACTCTGTGTGATCAGGTCCCCCAATATTATCATAGAGCAGATGCTTCTTCTGTCACTCTGAAAAGGACTTTGTGGAGAGAGACATCCTCTTCTTTTCTTTATCTCTGCTGATGACTCTCCTTGTGTCAGTGCACTCCAGTGGCTGGTAGACCATCTGTGTGGTGGTTGTGGTGTCTAGCTGCTTTGACAACAGCCGTGGTTATTGTGGTGGCTGTGGTGGGCCACCCACATGGAAGCGATGTTTTTGGCATGCTCCTTGGCACTGGTGGTGTGCCTGGTTGTGGGGTGTATCTGGTCCCTGGCTCCATACCTCAGGTCCCCAGGCAGATCCCAAGGTGCTGTTGCGGCATGCCTGGTTGTGGGATGGGGGTCCACTCCCCAGCTCCATGCCTCTGGTCACTGGGCAGGTCCCGAGGTGCTGGCATGGTGTGTCTGGCTGTGGGAGGGGATCCAGTCCCCTTCTCCATGCCCCGGGTCACTGGGTGGGCCCCGAGGCACTGGCATGGTGTGCCTGGATGTGGAAGTGGGGTCTGGTCCCCGGCTCCAAACTTCCGGTTCCCATGCAGGCGCCAAGGTGCTGGTGGTGTGCCTGGGCTGGAACTATGTTTTTGTCCTTTGCTTACTTCTAAAATGGGGAACTTCCTGTGGGGACCAGCACTTGAGCTCTGTGGTTGAGCTAAATTGCTGCTTTACTGCTGCTTCCCTAGGGAAGGCTTTTTGTGCAGCTCAGGTTTTAATGATTAGACCTTATAGGTACTTCCAGCTCTCCAGAGACCTGGTGGATCTGGGTTGTGTAGAAACTCTGATCTGGGCCTGAGTTTTTTCATCAAACTGCACCCCATGCAATTTTGCATTCCCAACCAGTCTCCTCTGAGTGGTCCTATGCTGATTGTGGGGGCGGATTGGCTGTCCTTGCTCTGTCCCAGTGTTCTCCCAGTGGGCCCGTCTCCCCACTACCTGTTCTCCAAACACTTCCCATGGGATGGGCCCTGTGCCAGTCCCTTGTGATGAGTCACCAGCCTTTGAATGGCACCCCTTTTTCAGCTGTTCTGGCTTCTTGCTCCTGTGTGAGTCCACGGGAACCCTATTAGTGGTCTTGCTGTCCTGGGGTCCGCCAAGGCCCTTTTCTCCCCTGTAGCCTCCAAGTAACTCCATCTGAAGGGCACAGCTGAGGCTTTTGCCAGCTCCTGCTCCATGCGCTCAGCAGCTCCAGCCTTAAAGTGGCCACAGCCCGAAATGCTCAGAGCAGTTTTTTCTTACTCTCATCATGGTTTCTCTCACCTTCATGAACTCCATAGGTCTCTCTTCCTCTTCCCCTGAGCTCCAGTGGCCCCAGCTTGGCCGATGTTACATTTTTATATTTGTAAATTGGTTGATTTGTGGGAGAGAGTGACGCTGGGAACTGTCTATTCTGCAGTCTTGACCAGAACTCCCAGGTGATTCTAATATGCAGCTGATGTTAACAACTGCTGGTTTTCACCATGGTGCCTCTCTATTAATGGGACTCAAAATGTTTCCAGATTAATGTCACTGTGTTCCAACATATGTCTTTCTGTCCAGGTCATAACAGTCAATGGCTGCACTCAAAGTGACCAATTGAATTCAGATACAGGAGAAAACAACACCTCAGAAAAAGAGGACTGCAGCAAGAACTGGCTCACAGTGTCCAAAAACAGTCAGATGAGTATGTAGCTGTCTACAGTCTTGCATCCCACAGACCCTGCTAGAGTTTCCTCGGGGTATGGTCTTGGGACCATTTGTGGTCTTTGCTGTTCTTCCAAGTGGAGGTGAAGAAAAGAGAAGGTGGCAAAACCTTCTTAGGGAAATAGCTCTTTCCTGTTTTTAATTTTTATGAAAGGGACACAATTTTGTTTTAAAAATTAGTAATCAGGATCCAGAAAAGAATATAAGTTTCTTATATTCAAAGCTCTTGAACCTGACTCAGAGTGTTTTCTCCAGATAGTGTTCATTTATTCTAATTTATGGGGTGGGGGAGTTGTCTGATTTTACAAATTCTTAAAGTTCATGTGACACTAGTATGGACCCCTACACAGGATCAGTGGATTGGGTTATAGTTGGTTATTTACTACTGCCTATGTAGAGTGTTTATTACATGGGCAAGTATCCCTTAAGCTTAATATTACTGTTTGTACAAGTATCCCTTAAGCTTAATATTACTGTTTGTAGAGGAGAGAACACAGACCAACTAGCTAAGACTGAAGACTAAGCTGGGAATGGAATGTGAAATAAGCCTGGACAGGTAGGATGAGGGCAGGTTATGAACAGAAATGAGAGCAATGGTCAGAACTCTGAACTTCTTGCAGTAGATAAGAGACTTTACCAATTTTTGAACAGAAAGGACTGTTTTATTTAGGAGTCATAAAGATTTAAAATTATTTAAAATATTAATTTTAAGGGACAGATAGACATTGTATTGAAATTTATGCTATCATGTTTCTTTATCATGCTTGCTCTTACTGTCAGTGGTTCTCAACCAAGTGTGATTTTGCACCACCCTCCCCCACCACGCTGCCTTCCCCAGGGGACATTTGGCAACGTCTGGAGACATTCTTGGTTATCACAGCTAAGGGGGTAGAGGACAGGGCTGGTGCTAAACTTCCTGTAATGCATGGGGCAGCCCCTATGACAAGGACTTATCCAGCTGCAAATGTCAATGCTAAGGTGGAGAAACCCTGTTCTATGTTTAAAAAAATACTTAATTGTCTGTTTAATCACTGAGACCCAAGTGGACTCTACGCTGAAAGAGATTGGAAATTAGATTATTCAGAACCTCCTCAATTTACAGATATGGCTTGAG
>NW_007742217.1:14306-15228 GCF_000696425.1 Galeopterus variegatus
CTACTTAAAGAAGTCTCAAGAGGTAAAAAATATTTTGATAGTTTTTTAAAAAAATTTGTGCGTGCAGCACTTCTCTTGACTGTCCATTTTACCTTTATGTCCCTTAATTGGCTTCTACTTTTTGTCAGCATTAAATTTAATCTGTTGGGAAGCTATACTCAGTTGAATCCCTGCTCTACTCTTTTAGCCCCTACTTTATTCTTTCTCTGTTGTTTTTCTTTATGCAATTTAGTTATCCACCCAATAATTTATCTTGGTGATGTTTAGCATGACAGAGAAAGAATTCAGAATTTTTGAAACTGTTTTCAAATGTATGAAAGTTGTCATTTGAAAGAAAAATAAATTATCTTTGGTATGCTTTTAAGAGGTAGATTTAGAATCAACATATAGAAGCTACTGGGAGACAGATTTCAGCCCAGTCTGAGGAGAAATTTTTAGCCATGAGAGCTTTCCCAGGATGGAGTGGTTTATTTCTGGAAGTATTGAGTTCCTNGGCAGGGCCCTGTGTTCAAATCCTGCCTCTGCCACTTCCTGTGATTCAAAGCTAAGTACATCAATTAACCTATGAGCATCATTAGCTGTAACCCTAAAATGGGGCTAATGCCGTCCTTATGAGATTATTGATAGTGGACAACAAAAATAACACCTATGAAAATGCCTCGAGTAATGTCTGGAGTGTAATAGGTCTCAAGAAATATTAGTTGATTTTAAACAGTAAATAGAATGAGGTAAAGTCAAGGTAATGTTATTTTAAGTAATTGTCAGTACCTGGAATGGCATTCTACTGATGATAGGAAATAATGCTGTGATGATCGATGTTGCTGTCAACTTGACCTTCATTCCTTCTTTCATGTCATTAATTGATATTGCATATTCAGTCCTATTTCTGCAAAAACCTTCATATGTTACATTTTCTCTTTAA
>NW_007742217.1:20102-22474 GCF_000696425.1 Galeopterus variegatus
CCTATATTTTCTTCTAGTTGTTTCATAGTTTCAGGTCTTAATTTAGGTCTTTGGTCCATTTCTGAGTGAATTTTTGTGTATGGTGAGAGTGAGGGATTTAGTTTCAATCTTCTGTATATGGATGTCCGGTTTTCTCAGCACTATTTTTAAAAAGGCTATCTTTTCCCCATTATATATTTTTGGCACCTTTGTCAAAGATCAGTTGACTGTAAACATGTGTTTATTTAGGGGTTCTCTATTGTATTCAATTAGTCTACTTGTCTGTTTTTATGCCAGTGCCATGAAGGTTAGTTTTGCTGAATACAGATTTCCTGGCTGACAGACTTTACCATTCTCTTCTGGCCTGTAGGATTTCTATTGAGAAATCTGCTGAGATGTATATTGGGTCTCCAGTTGGCTACAGCTACTCACTTTTATACAGGGCCAGGGGAATCCTGCTGTTGGTCTTTATGGCATGCTTTTGTTTTTTTTTTTCCTTTTTGTCTTTTTTACTGACCGGTAACGGGATCACAACCCTCAGTGTCGCGCCCGTACCGGGGACCGGCAACGGGATCGCAACCCTCGGTGTTGCACCCGCACCGCACTCAGCCAGTGAGCGGGAACCGGTCTCCACATGGGATCTGAACCCTCGGCGGGAGCACCGCCATGCTCCCAAGCGGCATACTCTCCAGTGTGCCACCCGGGCCGGCCCATGGTATGGCATGCTTTGAAGCTCTCCTTTACCCTGCAGACTCCAAGCAGATTTACGTGAAGGATATCACTGTGGATTTTTCTACTTTGATCTGTGTGCTGCAGCAACTCCCCACCCTGTACCTAGCTGACTCAGAAGTAGTCAGTGTTCAGAATGATCATTGCTGTCCCTACACCCTCTCACAATGGTCTGTCATGCCATCACAAACTGCATGGTCAGTCCTCCTCTAGCAGCTCACTCCTTTGTTAAAATTTTATATAAATGGTTAATAATTTTAATCAAATTTGTAAAAGTTATCCATAATTTTCAATTTTTTCTGTTCCTTTTTAAAAAATTTCTCCATGTGGGATTCTTATTTTGCATATATTATGCCTCCTGTTATTGTTGGACATGTCTCTGAGTCTCGATTTATTCCTTTCCATCTTTTTCCTCTCTGCAGTTTAGTTGTACAATTCCTAGTGACAGAGAAAAACTAAGTTCACTGAGGTCCTCTTCAGCAATGTCCTATCTATTGTCAAAATTGTGTCAATTTTTCTTTTCAGATATTGAATTTTTCAGTTCTAGAATTTTATTTTGTCTCATTTTTATGTTTTCCATTTCTCTGTTATTTCTTTTTGTTCACTAATTATGTTAATCTTTTTATTTAAATCCTTAGACATGTTAATCTATAGTCATTGTCTGCTGGATTCAAACATGAAGGTCACCTCTTAGGCTATTTATGTTGACTATTCTTTTTCTGTTTATAGTTTACATATTTCCTTTTCTTGCATGTCTACAACTCTTTAATTGTATGCTGAGCCTTGTGGATGTTGTCATAATTTAGAAACTGAATTATATTTTATTCCTACTGAGTTTTAATCTGTCAAACAGTAAACATAGTTTTAGTTCAGATTGATAACATTGAAGCTTGAATTTTGGCATTTTAAATGTAGGTGTAGAGTAGCCTTTACTTTTGAACTAGTCTAGCCTCACACGTATGACATGGTATGTCTGAGTTTTCAACTGAATATCTAGGCTGTTCAGTGAAGTCTTAGAACTCTGATTGTTTGAAGCTCCAAAGTGGCCCAGCCCATTTAACCTTAAGAAACTCTGTTAATTTCACAACCCATAGTAATTATTATCTATTCATCCAGTTGGAGTATCGGCCTGTATATGCACATCTTAGTATGAGACCAAAAACTCAAGCATAGCCTTAAAGCACATTGCTGGGCTCTTACTCTGTAACTTCCTCTTCTTTGTTATCTGCCCCTCAAATCCACCTCATCCTCCCAAAACCACATCTCATTTTTTTATTCTCAGCAAGTTTGCTGCTTTATGTATTGAACTTCTTCTCTGTGCCACATTCTGGAAAGTTCCTTATGAAATGTGTGTGTGGGGGGGTATATTCGGTTCACCTTGTATGTTATTTTTTGTCAAGGATCAGAGCTCTGTATTGATTACCAGAAAACATCATTTCTCATGTAATTTGGGGGGTTTAATTGTTATTTATGACAGGAAAGTACGATAACAGTTACGCTGTCATGTCCATGCTATAAATCCTCATATCTACAAATTTTTGAGAAAAAGTACTAGGTGCCCAACAACCCTATTTGGAAGAAAGATATGATTCTCTTCCCAGAGTGAATTATATTTTCATATACTCATATATGAACATTTATATTAAGTGTTTTAGAACAATCAA
>NW_007742218.1:0-954 GCF_000696425.1 Galeopterus variegatus
CAGCAACAGATCGCAACCCTCAGTGTCGCACCCGTACTGGACCGGGACCGGCAACGGGATCACGACCCTCGGTGTCGCACCCGCACCTTGCTCAGCCAGTGAGCGGGAACAGGTCTGTATGTGGGATCCGAACCCTCAGCAGGAGCACCACCGCGCTCCCAAGCGGCGCACTGTAGCAGTGTGCCACCGGGCCGGCCCTCAAGCTTTCTGTTCTGTTTTTTATTTCATTTGGAGAATCCTTCATTTCTAGGAGTTTTGTTACATTCTTTTTGAAGTTATTAATTTCTTTGTAAATTTCCTCCTTCACACCCTGGATATTTTTTCTTGTTTCATTGTATTTTTTAGTTGATTCTTCTCTTATTTCTTGGAGTTTTCTTAAGATCAGTGCTCAGAATTCCTTTTCAGACATCAAGGATTTCTTGCTTTATGGGGATTGGTACTTGAGAACTACCATATTCCTTTGGTGGTGTCATATCTTCTTGTTTATTTGTAGTTCTAATATTTTAATGCTAATGTTTGGTCATCTGGTAGAATACTTGTTTCTTCTGTCACTCTAAATGGACTATGAGGAGGAAGACTTCCTCCTCTGTAGTTTCTGCTGGTGACTCTTCTTGTATCACTTCAGTTGAGCATGTAGTGGGCTGCCTTGGCTCCCGATTGGTCAGTGAGCAGGCCCTTCTGGTGCTTGTTCTGGGCAGGCCTATAGCTGCATCAGTCACAGGGTGCAGCATGGGTCTGGTGCACTCATCAGGACAGCTGGGGGGTCAGTGGGTGGCCTGCATGCCCCTCCAGTGCTTGGGTATGGGTGGGACCTCTTTGTTCATAATTTTTGTGTTTAGAGCCAGAGGGTGGGTTTGTCCCACCATCCTAGTCTGTCATATTACCAGAAGACTTTTGGCTTATTTCATAAAGTGTTCCACCTATGTTCTCTGAAAAATGTAAATAAATTTTAAA
>NW_007742218.1:1520-3797 GCF_000696425.1 Galeopterus variegatus
CCACCTATGTTCTCTGAAAAATGTAAATAAATTTTAAAATATGAGTAGTAGTAAAATTTAAGAAAAAAGTAAAAGTAATTTAGTGTTATCCTCAAAACTATCAAACATTTCTTTCTTTACTTACATAAGTAAGTAATACAGCATGTCAATGATCCTGCAATAAAATGTAAATTTTCTTAGAAACTGCTTCCAATAATATTTATTTATTTATTTATTGTTTTTTTCCCCAATAATATTTAAGAGATTATTTTAGCAGAGAATGTCTTTGGTTTGAAGCAACGTGAGTCCAAAGGCTCTGTGGTCCTTATACTCCTTCCTGTAATTTAGGGCCATAGAGGAATATTAGATCTTCTATTTGAAAAATATAACTTTCCCCTCTACTATCACGCATTTAAGTTTTCTTTTACCTAATGAGCTAGAATGACACTTTTTCTATTGCCATGCAGGTCAGAACATTCCATAAAAAAACTGTTAGAGTAGGTCACATTTATGTTCATAAATAGATTTTCTCAATGTTTTCCTCCAGTGACAGTTCTCTTTGTGTGTGTGTGTGTGTGTGATGGTTTTGAATGCCTCAGACAGTTCATGCGTGTGCAAATGCCCCTGGGAAGGTAATTCAGTTCACCTTATTATTGGATAAAAAACAGGTTCAGAGTCTCTAGTAGAAAGTGCTAGTAAGGATCTGTCAGCTGAATATTAACAGAACTGAAGACTATCTTACTAACAAGTTCCTGCCTTACCAGTTCACAGTGTGAGCCTGGTCCTTGCCAGCGGCAGGTAAAGAGATTTAGTTACAGATGTTTGTTTGGGGGCTGATGATACCAGGTCACGTGGTGTGCATAGCCACACGTGTGCTGGGCATGAGGGGAATGAACAATGGATTTTTCAAAATTTTAACATAAATACTGAACTCACTTGTCTCAGGAAACTTTTTTCCTTATCAATAGAAAAACACATGTCTGTCTGACACTTGTAATTGTGCCTGCCAAACCTGGCTTAAAAAACAAAGATAGCCAAATAGAATAAGATTTTGACTCTTAAAGAGAATTTCAGTAATAAAGACTGAAATTGTGCTTTCATTTCCATGAGATGCTGAAAAATGTCACAAAGGGACTCAGATCTGGTAACAAACAGGTGCTTTTAGAGTTAAAGAATGTGATGACTTAAAAATAATTTGTTTAAGTCCATTCCCAAAAAAATCACCTTAAAAGGTATCCAAATTAACAGGCTAATCTTATTTCCACATTTGAAGAAACTTTAAAAAATACAGACACTGGGAGAAATAAGTTCAAATTTTTCACTACCTAGGTGTGATTCTGAAAAGGATCCTTATTCACTGTTCATTTAAAAAGAAACTAGAGTGTAGACTAGCTTCTGCTTTCTCACCTCTAGTACTAAGGGGGTTTTAGGTGATGTGGGTAAGTGCGTGGGGGCCTGGGGTGAAGGAGGAGGATATGTGTGGTATGGAAAAGGGGAAAAATAATGCCGAGTGGTTTATATACATGAAACTTTAATTCCTATAATTACACAATGAAGAAGTTACCATTACTATCTCTATTTTACAGTTGAGGAAACTGAGGCACAGAGCAGTCTAAGCAAACGAGTCTCACAGTAGTTGATAGAGCTAGAATGCAGCTCTCTAGCATGAGTCTCCCATTGTCAGAAGTAAGGAAAAGAATACAGGGTTCACATGGTAGGAAGCACGCGGGTTCCAAAGGAGCTAGGTAAGTTTCAGCTGGGGAGTTTCATAGTGAAGTGTAAAGACGCAGTGCTCTGAAGACATTTCCATCCTCCCATCCTGTGCCTCCCCTTCCTCCTCTTTATTTAAACTGATTCAGGGAATGGTCTGGATAGAATGTAAATGATGCTCACTACATCATTATCAGCATGCTGGGTCAGCCTTGTCATAGAAAAAGGACACTCTGGTTCCAGATCAGGGATCCTTTCAAACTATGAGTGGTTCCTCTGTATCTCGTGGGCCATGTTGCAAAACAGAACGTATTTAATCGCCTGGCTCTCTTGACCTCTTTACACCACTAAGTTTTCTTTACAATCAAAGCTTCGACTGCTTTTTGGGAAAAAAAAAATTGATTGTTTCTTAAAATTATGTGCAAATTTTATCCTTCCTTAACGAGAACTAATTGGTTCTCTAAATTTGCTACGAAATATCTCTCAGTCCACAAAACTCTTGTGACAAAAGCTGAAGCAATTACAGAGTTGTCTATTTTTTCCCCTGCAGTTGCCACACTACATCCAGCCTTCAATCCTAGCTGAGAG
>NW_007742218.1:4748-7196 GCF_000696425.1 Galeopterus variegatus
GTTGTCTATTTTTTCCCCTGCAGTTGCCACACTACATCCAGCCTTCAATCCTAGCTGAGAGGCGTTTCCTAGATCACAAACAGTCTTATTTCCTTTTCAATAGCTATACATGTGTAATTGTTAGGGTATTTTTCCTTATACTGAGTTGAAATCTGTCTGTCTGTGATTTCTGTTCCATTGGTTTAGTTTTGCCTCCAGTTTCATCATCGGACACAGCGTGGCCCTTTTCTACATGACAACTCATTTAGATATTCTGAATCAGCTTCAGCCTCCCACTAATTATTTTCTTGTTCTTGAGGGATATACCGTAGTTTCTCCGATCATTCTTTATGGTGTGGTTTTCTTACCCATATTGCTGCTCATGACCTCCTCTCAGTTCATCCCACTTTGCTGACACCCACAAAGGGTACTTCCCGGATGCGACACAATTCTGTGGATTTGGTCTGACCAGAAGTTGTTCTGGATTCTTTCTTTCTTTTAAAGCATTTGACTTTAAGCCAGAGGGTCCTGGTTAGACCATTTCCGTAAGAAGAACATGCCAAAGTAGAAACCACACAGACAGGGTTGTGGAACTGACTTCTATATAAATCTTTTTTTTTTTTACTAGCAGAAGAGGCCAATACAAATAAATTTATCTTCTGGAAACTAGACATTGGGTACTCACATTTCTGTGGTTTTCTCTGCATGCACCAATCTCCATCTCTTCTATCTACACAGCAAACATGTGCTCATCTTTCTAGCTCCTCCCATGTGAAGAATTCTTGATCGCCTACACCTTCTGCTAAGTGCCTCTGCCCCTGCTTGAAAAGGGGGATGATTATGTTCTGTCTGTAGTCACAGCTGACTGGGCAATGAGGTAGGACACCTAACAATGACATGCATGGTGTGATCCAGCTCATCATAAAGCTGAGTGGGGACTGATGAACTTCTCTTTGGGGAATGTAGAAAACAGAGAGACTGGGCCTATAGCTGTAGGAGTAGCCAGGATGTGGGTTACATGGGATGGCAGGGCTCTCTTGTGCCATGCAAGCTGAGTTCCTGGAGACGACAGTCCATGGAGAGCAGAGCAGATGTACAGGCAGGAACAAAGACTCTATGAGTGAGAGACCATGTGGCCCAGAGTGGCTGCCCAGCTTCCTTGTGGCTTTCTGGTTGCTTCCATTTCTAGTCCATGACTGTGTTTTCAATAAACCTTACTCTGCTTCAGGTGAGTTGAGGACCTCACTATTCTCTGAAACAAAAAGAGTGCTTGCCAAAGCATCTTCCACATGGAAAGATCCCTTTTGACCTGAGCACTCCCGCTGTACCTGGTACCAACTTCCCTGACACCCTTCCTGCCCCTTCTAGATAGTAAAACTTCTTGAGAACTGGGATAATCATGATATGTATTTCTTGGTGTAATAAGCCTTTGTTGTATGAATTGTTATCACACAAAAGAATATTTGTAGGATTGTGGATTATAGGTTATGATTTGCTGCTTAAAGAATATGTAACATTTGTTGGGTATTGGATATTTTGTATTTCTATAGAAACTATTGAGCTTGGTTCTGAAATGTGGTTAAGGTACTTGGAAATAGTTTGATCCTCTAAGGCCCTATGTTTAAGATTCATTACGTGGAACCAGAGCAATGCTTAGTTTAGACCTAATTATTCCACATTACTGAAGCAAAACCATTCTGAGGACTTGACTGTTGCCTGCCGATGATGAGATTTTTGCGGTCTGCCTGTGGGAACAGGCACTGTGTCCAGCCCTGTGTGGATATCAGTCACTGTTTCTTCCCTCTGATCCTTTCAAGTGGTTCTTTCTCCAGCTTCAAGTGGTGCCCTCACACACGTGTGCTGCCAGATCTCTGCTGAGTGCTCGAGGGGCCCTCTGCCCATCTCCAGGGTCCTCTGTCTGACCTGCCCTCTTCTCCTTTGTATCCTATTCTACAAACTTTGGCTGCCTTGGTCTTGGGGGCCTGTCAGCTCTGTCCCCCCTGTAGGGAATGAGCCAGGCTGTGTCTGGCCCTCTTCCCTGCTGCACGGCCTGGACGCTGGCTTGCAGAAGTGCTGGAGCAGTCGTTGAACTTGCCTGGTTTGCTTCCTGTGTGTACACCTGCTGTCCTTCATCTCCTCATGGCTGGTGTCTTGAAAAACCTTTTAAAATATACTTTTTATCTGGTTGTGATTTTTGTTGTTTAAGGTGAAAGGGTAAACTCAATCCTTTTTGTTCTATCTTGGTTGGAAGCGGAAGTTGTGTGACACGTGGTGACTTCTTACATCTTTAGGAAAGTTTGATAGATATTGCAGTCAGTGTACTTGACTACATTTTCTCCAGTTGGAAGATTTCTTTGATTTCTGGTTAGGACCTTAAACAAAGATATGCATGCATGCTCATAATTTAAAGCAGGCCCTTCGTGCTATAAGTATTTCTGACATGAGTGTAACATGTGTTCAATCTTTGGT
>NW_007742218.1:7546-19575 GCF_000696425.1 Galeopterus variegatus
AGCAGGCCCTTCGTGCTATAAGTATTTCTGACATGAGTGTAACATGTGTTCAATCTTTGGTTCTGTTGCTGCTCAAAATCAGGGTGAAAGGTAAAGGAAGTGAGTTAATAATAGATAAGATGCTATCACATTTCCTTTAGAAGAAATCCATTCCAGTGAACCATTTGAGTAAATATAGTTTCTCAAGAGGAACTAAATTCTGGAAAGATAATTATCTGCTTTAGATGCCTATAATTTTCAATTATGTTTGGTTAGTTTCTGAATTGTGAATGTAGGAAGTATGGCAAGACTTAGAAAGTTATCTGATATGTAATTCATGCAATTCTTTTCCAGAGCTCAGGGGAGTCAAATATATTTATGAAGAGAGCACAGGCCTACATTCAAGAAAGCCATCCAAACACAAACATGCGTGGCTCTGTGGGCATGAAACAACAAAAGTACTACAGATATTGCTATCAGTAACAGTGTTATATGCACATTTGCCTTAAAAGCAAGGGGAATGGCAATATTATTTTTACCTCTACCTAGAAAAGCATTCCCTTATGTTTAATATTATTTTTACCTCTACCTAGAAAAGCATCCCCTTATGTGTGAAGTCTCAAAGGAAAGGAATTCTCCTTCTTGCCATTTACTTATGCCTAGAAAATGGACCCCAAGGTACCACAGTCCCTAACCAAGTGGAGCAGAGAGAAGCCAGTCACACTAAGCCCTCCCACCTAGGAGCAAAGCCACAAGTCTCTTCTATGGAGAAAGCTCCCACTACTGAGCAAGCTTAGCAGAAGAGTCCCCTGCTCTTTGCAGCCTGGGCTGAAGAAGTGCTGGTCCTGTGGGCACTCAAGGCATGAAGCCCTTGGTTTCTCCAAGATTCCTAACAGAGGGCCGATGCCAGGCCGCCCAGAGAGAGAAGAGCCCAGTGATTGGCAAATGATAAATTAAATTATTTCTGGAAACAAGCAGAGCTTTCCACCGCAAATAACCAAATGCATCCCTGAGGATAAGTGTTCAAGGTGATTCTTTGAGTTGTCAACTTCTGCTGAATCTCACTCTTCTATACCCTGTGGCAAATCTTGCTATGAGTATCACAGATCCTGTAGCTTTCTAGGTATCAGATTTAAAGAGTAAAGTAAAACAAAACAAAATTAAAACTGTTGGTTATATGATTTAGTTCTTTTATTAACTCTAAGGTTAAAAACCAACTATTGCCACTAAAATACTGCAGACTTCAATGTCCTTGATTCTTGAAGCTCAGAAATAAAAACTAGGTTATTTAATATAAAAAGGCACCAGGTGGGGGTAGGTTGGAGGCCCCAGCATAACCTACATGCTGTGTATAGTTTTGGTCTGGGAGCCAGGCCAGCGCACATGGGCCTAATGCAGCGTTTTCCCCCTTGAACTTGGAGGACTGAGAAGTGGCAGAAGCCAAGGGAATGATTCACTGATGGGGAATAGAAACCATGGAGTGGCCAAGGATCTTTACTGATGGCCAAGGGGCTTGCTGACCACAATTTATGTCTTAGACCCAAAGAAATCTGGCAATGGGCAGAGCAGTAAGGTGTGAGGGTCATAAATTGGGGGTGAGATGATGGGTGAACTGTGCTTCCTCCATCAGATTAGGGATGCGTAAGAATGGCAGTGTGTGTCATGAATCATATTTGTGTTTTCCTGAAGGCAGTGCTGATCACCGCAATCTGGCTGGGAGCTCCGTTTGACAAAGGAATCATATCCACAGTGGACCAGAGGGGAAGGTCCGTATTCTCTGTCTTTCCCCTGAGTGCTAGACAGTAGGCTCTGGCTTGTTGGTGGCGATGGTCATCATTCATTTGACTCCAGTGATTCTGGCCAACGCCTGGCTTCTGAGGCCTTGTTCTCACTGCTCAGTCTCCAGGCATGGATTTCTGAATCTGCCTGCCTAGATAGCCTTTCTGAACTTGAATGCTGTTACCTATGGTAACCTATGAAATGTGGTGTACCCTGCTAGTATTTCTCAGTGGGAGCCCTATGGTTACATTGGGTCAGGAAACTCTTCAGTGGGTGGGACTGTCTCACTCAGTGTTTGGCTTATAGCATACCCAGTCTCATGCTACTAAATACCAGTAGCACCCTGTCACTGTGAGAAGCAACAACATGTGAAACATTTTGGGATGTCCTACCCCCATCATGTGCAGCACTCTGGTGTGTTTCATCCCTCATAAACCCTCATCCACTGCCTGCTCTGACTCCCAAACCTTTGGGTGCCCACTCCAGATCACTTGCTTTCGTTCCACATCCCAGAACTTTTCTTTGGGTGGCACAGTTCTCTTTCCCTAAACTTGCTGTCCTACCACAGCTGTCCCTTTCTCTAAATCTACCATCAGCTATCATATAAGAACTCAGAATAACGTTGTTGTTTTTTTTTTCACAAAAATCCAGAAGGAGCTAATGCTCACTTTGGCATGGGGTTTGTTTATTTTGCTCATTTGAAGTCAGAACCAATAAGCCTAAAGGTTTTGAAGGGCTTTACATACTTCTGTGAACTTGGTCATCTCTGTTATATTGAAGTTACTTATTCATAAAGAAAATTTGTGCATAGGTGCATGTGTGTGTGTACATATTTATGTATATATATGTATACACACATCGAAAGAGAGAAACTCAAATGTAATAAAAATTTTCATAATTAAAAGAAACCTAGAACTTAAATTGTAGTGGGTTTATTCTGAAGGGGAAGAAAAGAAGGTGGGATTTTAACACCACGAAGGATAATGCCAAAGAAGGAGAGGGTCTTTGGTCAACAAAGACAATGTTTTTTTTTTTTTTTTTGGTCTTTTCTTTAAAAAGAACACATGAATAAGGAGCTTAAATTAAAGCAATTGTGAGTTAAATGAAACAGAATACATTTTCTTTATCAGTGATGATAACAAAATTTAAAGCAGATTATGATGAAACTAATCAAGTCTTTATCTCTTGACATGCACAATATACAATATTCCATTTGTCCTGGTCTTTATTTATATAAGCTGGTTTAGGTAGGAGCACAGAGGTTATATCAGTGAAGCGCATCACTGCCGGTGCTGAGATCTGTCTAAATACTCCATACACATTCTCTTTGAGTTCATAACTTGATTCTACCAATGCCCCTGAGAACCTGATATATGCAAGGCTCTGCACTGTAGTCTTCTCATTACCTCACTTCTCACATAAATTAATATTCTACTTTTAATAAAGCTTTTTTGTGTCTCTTTCAAAAGATTAAAAAATCTTGGCAGTGAGTGAGAAATAAAGCTGCGGCTAAAATTCTGGCTCTAGATGGGGTCCAATAATCTACCTAATTCCCCAAATTATATCTGAGAAAAAAGTCCCAGAGAGGCTGAATTGTTTACTTATTGCCACACAGTGATGGAGTGATCTTTCTCCACAAAAGGAAAAATCTTATAGTAACAAATGAAGGCGGGAACAGGCACAGTGAGCCTGCCTGATGGAGTTTGGATGTGTTCTCCCCTCCAAAACTCGTGGAAATTTCATCTCCCATGTGGAAGTGTTGGAATCTGATTGAGTCATGGGGGCATATCCCTCATGAATGGATTATTGCTCTCCCTGGGGGAGGCTCTATTAGTTCCCGCAGAGCTTGTTGTTTATAGGACCCTGCACCTCCTCTTTCTTTCTCTCTCTCTCTTGCTTCCTCTCACCATGTGATCTGCTTGTACCCGCCGGCTGCCTGCCACGTTCCGCCATGAATAGAAGCAGCCTGAGGCCCGTGCCAGGTGCAGCTGTCCCAGAATCGTAAGCCAAATAAACCTCTTTCCTTTATAAATTACCCAGTCTCAGGTGTTTCTGTTATAGCAACACAAACGGACTAATACACTGCCAAAACACTTTGAACTACCACTCTAGGTAACTTTTAGGGTATCTTCAATCATAAGAGCTGAACCATGTTTTTCAAACTGGGATGCCAATAAACTGCTATCGTACAAAGCTGAATAGTGAATTTAGACTTATTTTTAATATAATATCTTAGACTTCAAGGAAATGGTGGGCATGCAGTGACTGAACCAGGCTAAAACCCATATTCCATAAGATATGCTTATATTGTCACCCTCCATTGAGCTACCTCAGTGGGAAAGTTTGCAAAACATTGGGCTAGAAGATTCTGAAATACTTTTTTCCTGATAAGTAATAAGTGTATCTACATAGACCCAGCTGGGTAAGGTGAGAGCCCTTATTTCAACTAATCAAATTTGTTTCATCTTGCAAAGAGAAAAAGAGCCATAAAACCTAAATAAAATTTAAAAAAAAAATCATGACATTTTATCTGTAAAGAAACGTGTTCAAACAGCAACACTTCATTACATGTGTTTTAAAATCTCCTGATCATCTCACTGTGATGTAATTTTGTGTCTAATACATGTCTTCTTATCTCAACTCTTTCCCCATCCTACCAATGGATAACCTTGAGCAAATAGATGTTCTGGTTCTAATTTTTCATCTATAACATTAAAAAAATGACATTTTTTTCCTACCTGCCTTATCAAGAGAAAGTAAATAATACACTTATCCCATGCTGGACTTTGACCTGTAACAGCAGCAGAATTACTTGTGGAGAACACATAACAGCTGATATGATTTGGGTTGTAAAGTGTGAGCATTTTATTCATTTTATCACTTTTAATCTTCCATAGGGAAGAGGAGCTATTAACAACTTTATGTGGGCTAGTAAACTTTTCATTGTTATTTATAAGAACGATTTTGTTTTGGAAAAGAAAAAAGGTTACAGAAGTATTTTATCATTTTTGAGTTTGTGACTGAAATTAAATAAATGCTAAAGTATAATGTTCTTTTTAACTTAATTATTGTTTGCCACTAGGAATTTTAGTTTTTATTTGACCAAATTTCAGAAGCATTCTAAGATGTTATTGTATAAGTGTGAAAGATGTTTCTGTTACTTCTGAGTGCATCAGAGTGTTTTTGTTGTCCCATAGGCGGAAATGACTTTATCTCCTTATTTCTGCTAATTTTAATTGCTACCAATAAAGATCAAAAGTTGAACATTTGGAAGCAAACAGAAAAATCTGTTTTGTGAAAACAGAAGATGCAGTACACTACATTTGAACTTTGATTCTCTCAGGTATTGACTCAAGAATTAAATTTTTAATATTCAGTTTATGCATACACTTAGACTTGGCTTTTTAATTACATAATTATAGTTTATGTGGTTGTTTTTGGTTGTGTAAAATGTGCTGCCTTTATTCCTTTAGCATAACATCCCGTGGGATCCTTTTGACAAAGCAATAATTTTTTATCATGTAATGATTTAAGTAAAATAAATCATATAAAATTAAATATGTGAGATTACTTTTGAAAGCACCAATGTTTCTATCAGAAGTTTGATTCTTATCCAAACTGCTTGAGCAGTAATGGATGGGAGGGAATTGATAGTTCTTAGTTTGCTGAAAGAAAGTTAAGTGGTTTTCAAGTACAGAGTAACATGTGATAATTTCTAGGTGTTTTTACTTGTCTCATCAAAAAAAATCATGAGGTCGTTGAGAGCAAGGATCACATCTTACGTTTCATTTTATTCCCTGTGGAACCTTCATCATATTTTGTGCTCAGCAGATGTACAATGAAGAATTTGTTAGTTACAAAGGGGGCTTATAAATCACACACCTCTTCTCACAGAGATCAAAGCATTAAAAAAATTTTTAAAAAAAAAAAAAAACAAGGTGCAATTCTCATGGAATTTCCAGAGAATGGGATTACCAGGGAAGAAGGATGCTATGTGGTTTTTAACAGGATTAGCTCGCATGTATTGAAAGAACACACTGTACCCCAGAAATATTACAAGTAAATGTAAATAGATAAATAAATAAGATTACATGAGGCGGTAATCATTCCAATGACTTACCTGAGGTCCTAGATAGTAAGATGATAAAATTTCCACTTACATGATATCTTCTTGAGAAAAGGCATATCAAAAAGTAGTTTCTAAGTAAGGGAAGGGGAGGTGTGAGGACAGTGGAGTTGGTTTAGTCAAGCCCTCTTGCCTCATATCCAGCTGGGTATGATTCAGCACATCCTTTGTAAACAAGTTACCTAAGAGCAGAGTTAGTGTGCATGTGCACCCGTGAACCCTTGGCTCTTTGTCACTATTCTGCACTTTGGTAAGGAAGGCAGCGGCTCTGAACCGCTGGTGGGCAGAGCTCGCATCTGAAGAATAAAGCATGTCCACTTTGCCGATGGCTGCTCAGTTTCTCTTTCACTTACCTGACCCAGGACCTACATAGGACAGGGCAAAGGGGTCTATGATCCAGCCTGACAGGAGGATGGAAATATATGTTATTTTTGCTAAGAATCTCTTTCAGTATCAAATTTGAGTTCTCCTATGTGATATAGAACCAACAAGAGACTTAACGAATCTCTTGATTTTAAGACACAGAACAAATAGATCTAGGTATCTATAATCATATTAAAAAAGAAAAATAAAGCTTACTTACATTTTGTTTGCTTTGAGGTTTATCTGGATGAGAAAATTAAGCTTAGAAAATGTGCAGACTAACTTCATTTTCTATTAGATATATTTGTAAGCTACATTGTTATTGCAAAAACCACAAAAAAACCCAAAACAAAACAGGTACTTAATGCACCATCAACAGGAGTCTCAATTTTGATCAATGCCATGCTTCGTTCACTCCAGAGAATGACAGCCTGGTACCCTCATTGTGCTCCTTAATGACACATCTTTGTATGTGAGAAATGTAATTGTCATTTCACAAAACATAGAGTACATTATGCTAGATGAAGTCTTATATTTCCACATATTTTGGCAAATGCAAGAGCATTCTCATTTACACAACAAATGTGTTTAGTTTTAAAAACAAAATTATTTCTTCTAGTGCAATGAAGATGGGATTTAAAGTGATTAATACTGAAAGCTGTAAGTTATTTAAGGAAAAACAGCATAATTCTGAATTACTTATGCAAATATGTTCAGATGCTCTCTATACACATATCCAGTGTGATTCATTGAAAACAATACACTTAATTTTTTGCCAACTCAAGTAACAATAAATCTGATCTTGTAATATTTCAAAAGTATTCTTTTTTTAAGTTGGAGATGATTGCATGTTTATAACTTAGAAAAACAGATACTAATTTACATAAACAAACAATTTAAAGAACAAAAATACTATCAGAAATGTCAGTAGAAAGAATTATAGAAGAATCTCTTGTATATTTAAAATAGGTTTGATTTTTGTTGAGTAAAGTGTGTTTCAATCCACCATTCTGCAGCAGGCGTTGCTAACGATCTGGGTAACCTTTATTCAGAGATGATCCCTATGCAGACTTTGCGTTTATACAGTTTGGGTGATGGTAACCAGTAAAAGAAATTACAGTTTATAGAGAACGTGCATATCATTTACCTTCTGAACAAATGGTGAGGCTGGGGTGGTTAGTGCATGGGGAACTGTTTTTCTGGCACTTAGCTATACTTTTATTACCTTTTTATTTTTTTCTAATAAGACCGAATAAAGTGGAGATTGGTTATTGTTTGAGGTTTTTCTGCTACTTATCAATAATCACAAGTAATTTGGCTTCTCTGATACTTGATTTCTTTTTCTGTAAAATGAAGATCATGGCAGCTATTTATAGATTTGTTTGGGGGATTATATGAGAAAAGGAATGAGAAAGAGTTGAGCACAGGGATTTGGACACTGGAGTCTCAGTAAATGTTCCTTCCCTTTCTTATCCCCTCACTCCTGTTACGCCACTCTCCCCACCAGGCCTGCCAAGACCTCTTCTTGGAGGTATCTCTGGTTCTACCTTGGACCAAAGATTTCAATAAAAGGTGTTAAATTTTCTGAGTATTGTCACAGGGACCAGATTGTAGGTATGAAAAGATATTGGGCTGTCCTTGACCATGCTACCAAATAAAAAAATAGACTTGACACTGGCCAGATTTCTTTCGGACATAATCTATCTGCTGAGAGTTACCATCATACAGTAACTTCCCTTAGATCTTCAGGAGTAGTGCAGCTGGTGAGAACAATGTCAGGGCCACAGCTCCAGATTAGCTGCAAGAAACGGCCAATTGTTGGGCTGGCTGGTTAGCTCAGTTGGTTAGAGTGTGGTGTTATAACACCAAGGTTAAGGGGTTCAAATCCTCATACCAGCCTGCCACTGGAAAAAAAAAAAAGTTGTCTAGCTGGAAAAAAAAAAAAAAAAAGTTGTCTAATAAGAGAACATGTACTTGCCACACTTCCTTAGGATGTTGAACTGGAAAAAAAAAAAAAGTTGTCTAATAAGAGAACATGTACTTGCCACACTTCCTTAGGATGTTGATGAGTGCAGGATGGTCTGTGCAGCAAATGGGTAGAACACTTCTAGTCCTGCTTTCATAGGGTTCTGTTCAAACTCTTCACTAAAAGGAAGACCCTGCTTTATCCTGCACTTATGTTCTCCTTAGCATGGACTCAAAGTTAGCTAGGAATGTGATATCCTATAACCTCCGTTGATGGTAAATATTCCTACCTCTGTATTCACCAGAAAATTCACCCAAAGTCTGCATCCTCTTTTCCTTTATCAAGTCCTCTTCCAAAAGCCCCTTGGGAAGAAAACTGACAGCAGGAGTAATTTAGGAAAGCAACTGCGCACATGCAGTATGGTGGAAAGAGCATGAATTTCGGAATCAAGTAGATCCAGGTTAAGTTCTTATATCATTTGCTTGTTCTGTGAGTTTGCAGACCACTGCTTTAGGCAAATCATTTAATCATTCTGAGTGTTTCTTAGATCATTTGTAAAGTTGGGAAAGTAATATTACCATGCAAAGTTGTCACAATGATTGAACAAGTAATGTAAACAGAACTTCTGGCACTTAGCAGAATTTCGATAGATGATAATTGACCTGTACAGTCATTTTTAAATATATATATATTAAAATCTGCATCATTAGATTGTCTTATTATAAGAATTCCAGGTCTCATTCTTTTTCTCTTCATAGTGTTTACCAACCTCCATTCTTAATAGCTATCTTATTCCTTTTCTATATTTTTGTGGTACTAAGGGGAATTCAATAAGGATGAAGTGACTTAGGGAAATTTTATATTCTTGTCCTTCTCCTGTCATTCCTTCTGGCATTCCTCATTTTCAACTCCAGCCTCAATAGCATCAGACATACAAAACTACTATGAAACTCCTTATTTTTTATTTTAATTTTTATTTATTTGTTTACTTAATTTTAACATTTACTTGTACATGTTTGTGGGGTACAGTGTGTTGTTTCAATGCGTGTGTACTATGAAACCCTTGTCCCTAAACGATAGAAATGTAAATCCTCAAAGCTGCTGCACTTTCGTTTTTGTCTTTTGCTTCCCCCATGGTTGGTACTGCTCGGATCACTAAATGTAAACGCTTTAAATCTCCAGAAGCAAGGATTTCAGGGGCACATCAATTAGGCAATATCTTCTTAAATGTCAGTTTTATCTTTTGTTTCTTTGAGTGAAATTTTATATAATACTCGCTAACAGCTTCATGAATTATAACAGATTACATATTAGAAGAATTTAATATTAGTTGATACTAGCTCATGAAAACTTTCGAAGTCTTTCCTCCTCTTCCTTCCCAGGCAATACGTTGGATCTGCTCTTCCAACCCTTCTTCCCTATGCCATAGCACTTCTATCTCTCCATCTTTTTCTCATTCCATTTTGGATACGGTCATTATACACTTGTTTTATCTTTCTGAAGAGGTTGTGAACTCTTTGGAGACATATGCTATTTTAGAGTTCTTGATCTCCCATGAGTTCTAGCTAACGCTTAGCACATAGTAGAGGCTGACAAAATGCATGTGAAATAAGAAAATAAAAGTTACCTAGAACATTAAATTTAAAATGTTTACAATGATCTTCTTAAAACGTACCAGACGAACTATTCTCAATTTACGAAAGAATTTTAAAAGACCGTATTTTGATCATGACCATTACAATAAATTTTCTTATAGCAAGAATATTAAAAATAGTAGTTATATTCCCAAACCAGCTTTTAAAAAATCCTGTTATTATATAATATGCCTAGAGCAGGAGATCAAACGCCCTCTGTTTCTTCCAGAGACTTGCTCAACATTCCTCACTTTCCTGTATTCTCCAATGGCTTAAGGAAAGGAAGTCTTTGATAGGAGTTTGGTGGAGGTTATAAAAATGGATTTTTGAGGCACCAGTGATATGTCAATTTAAGATATTTCTTGAAAGTAACTCAGTTGAATTGTTCAGTTTCCCAAAGGATGGCTGATGTGGAGGTAGAGATTGAACATTATGTATAGATTGCATAACACTGGCAATAGTGGTGGAATTTCTACAAATCCTAACATTCTGTAAATGTTTTCTTTGACTAGTTTATAAGACTATGCCTAACGTTTTCTGAGGAAAAAACTCCACAAAAGCTTCTACTATTTATCACTTCAAACTAATCTTCAGCGTGGCGAATACAAGTAGAATAGTTATAGCTTATTATATAGTTTTAAAAGGTAGGTAATCATGAGCTTTAGCAAGAAGTAATCAAAAACTAACTCAGAGTCATATTGAATTTTCAGTTGTCACAGCAATTTAGAACAAATAGTATATATATATCACTTAATGACAAATGATTTAATAAAATAAAGTTCTATACTTATTTTTAAGGTTTTCTAAAAGTAGAAAGTATAAATAAAATGAAAATATGAGAAAATATTTATTTGAACTCAAACTCTTAGATACTAAAGGCTATTGTTTTCATAGTAACAAATTTGATTTTTCTAGTTATTAAATGTGATTTGTTTTCTCCAGCCATTAAGAATTGTGTGTGTGTATTTTATGGATGAACCATGATAAAAGCAAAATCAGAAATCTTACATGCACTTGACAGAAGAAAACTCTGCATAGTTCTTGCATAAAAGGTAGAGCTAAAAAGAATCTTTAAAAGATTTCCCTCCACACTTTTCTCATGTCTGAGATCCTGTGAGGCATCAACAAAAAGAGATTCATATTCACCAAGTTCAGTGTGAGCCCAGAGCCCCAAGCAAAGTTTTGCTTGTGGGTATTTTTGTATTTTCCAGCCTTTCCATGAAGACAGAAAGAGAAAGAACTAGACTTTCAAAAAGTTAAAAGTAAACATAGGGAAAACTCTGAAAATCTGAAGACTGTTTCTGTTACATGTTACTCTTTGACAGGATGGACTACCAAGTTAAACAATATGTATATGTATATGGCAACCAAAGGAGACAAATGATATAAAGTAAAACATGGGAAAAACCTAACAATGAATAGAAGTAAGGCCGCCAGAAAGACTAATATGAAAACACTATATTTTCAAATAATTAAAAAGCAGCAACATTGCCTTTTGGGACTTCATAAAATGGGATTCAGACCTACTGCTTGCTTACATTACAATGAAAGTAAAATCAGAAGGGAAGGTGCAAATAAATGTTCCAGGGTTGACTCACAGAAAAGCATTGTGTTATCTCAAAAGGATCAAAGAAACAAGCTAAAGAGGAAAATATACAAGAAACAGGAGTAGTTTACTGCAAATTTCTCAAGAGATTATTATCTGCCCTCATAGGAAAATAGATAAGCAAAGTGAATGAAAAGTTGAACATATTCAGGTTCTAGAAAAATTATGCTGGGAAGAATTGCTAAATCCTTTTCTCCCTGGTCTTTCCATCTGCTAACAGAATGCAGAGGCTTACTGCAGTGCTGTTGTGAATGGGTTGGAGGTGGGGCAAGGTCAAAGGCAAGGACATCAGATGGGAAGCTGTTATGATAGTCCAGACAGGATATAACAAGCACTTTGTCTATGGCTGTGTGGCTGAGTTCAAGGAAAGTGAGAGGATGGATCAGATGGCTATTTAGAAAGCTAAATTACCTTGATTTGGTGAATAAGTAGGGAAGAGGACCCCCAAAATGGAAGGAGTCTAGCACGACACCTAAGTTTCTGGTCTGAGCAAGAACAGGTTCTGGCCCACGTGAACTGACTTGAAAATACTCAGCAACATGCAATGTGCATTTTATGTGTAATGTGCATTTTGTG
>NW_007742218.1:19594-20631 GCF_000696425.1 Galeopterus variegatus
TGGTACTCTAATGGTGGATACATGTCATTAGACATTTTTCCAAACCCATAGAATGTACATCAAGAGTAATGTAAACTATGGACTTTGAGGGATAGTGATGTGTTGATGTAGGTTCATCAACTGCAACAAATGTACCACTCTGTGGGGGTTGTTGATAATGGGACAGGCTGTGAATGTGTGGGGGCTGGGAGCACATGAGAAATCTCTGTATCTTCCACTCAATTTCGCTCTGAACCTAAAAATGCTCCATGAAATAAAGTCTAATAACACACACACACACACACACACACACACACACAGAAAGAAAGAGAGAGAGAGAGAGAGAGATTGATTAGAACTGATGCCATGTGGATATTCACAAAAGCCCACAAATCTAGTGTCTTAAACCTAAGTAAAGGGATGAGATGGTAGCGGATGGTGTGAGGTGGGAATAGGTTGTGACACATGTCAGGGAACTGTAATGGCTGAGACCCATTCAGAGCCACAAAAATTGTTTAAGGCTCAGAAAACACAGAATAGAAATAGTTTAGGAAAAGAATCCTAGAGAGAAACAAAATGACATCAAAAGTTTTAAAATCTCAGTATGAATACAAAATCTGCAACTCTCATTCCATGGAGGCAACTCTTAATTCCTGTGTAAACTCAAGAGCACATATGCACTGACTGCTCCATTCCAGGATTTTTAGGGTTTTTTTCTTTTTCCTTTTTTAAGGTTCTCTACTAGTTCCTAGTATGTATTACATATAGGCTGAAACATATACATGAGTAGTAGATTTTCAACTTTGAACCCCTGTGGAATAATCTGTAGGAACTGAAAATAATTCATTCAACACACTTTTAATTGAGCATCTATTATTTTCCAGGCACTGTTCTTGGTGTTAGGGATAGACTAGTAAACAAAATAAACAATATCTCTGCCTTTATGGAATTTGCATTCAGGTTAAGGAGGAGAGAAAGTAAATATGTATATCACTACCCAATAAAACATATCCTTAAGATTATAGTACATAAGTGCTAGGAAGAATTATAAAGCAGGG
>NW_007742218.1:21808-23382 GCF_000696425.1 Galeopterus variegatus
AATGTCCTCACTCACTTGTCCGGGGCCTCAGCTAAGATGGTTTTCTATCTTCACATAGTGGTAGAAGACTTTCTGGAGGGTGGGAGTAGAGCTTCAGGCCCCTTAAGATCTAGGTTCAAAACTTGCTCAAGATCCCTTCTCTCACATTTTACTAATTGAAGGAAGTCACATGCCAGCTCAGATTCAGGGTGGGGAAAGAGACTGTATGACTTGATGGGATGAGCACCAAGGTTTCTGTGGCCATTTAAAAACCACCCCACAGCCTATAGCAAAGGCTTAGAATTGCTTTGCAAGAGTCACGAGAAGTGATGGGAAGATTTTGAGTAGGGAAGTGATAAGAGCAGGTTTGTCTTCCAAAGATCTCACAGGCTGTTGTATGAGGAATAAACAAGGGACCAGCTGGGAGGCTAGCATTGAATAGAATTCCCTCTATCATCCATTAAACTTGCAGAAAGAAACTGAGAGCTTCTAATAGACAGCGTTGTTATGGTTGTAATCAATGGTTTCCCTCATGATTTAACTTGCCACAAAGTAGCATAAATCATTTAGGACATAAAGTTTCCTTTCCCAGAAAAAGACAGTGACCTTCATATGTTATATTTTCACCGTATAGTAATTATATTAAATTCTCCATGCTACACTGGAACTTTGNGAATACAAAATCTGCAACTCTCATTCCATGGAGGCAACTCTTAATTCCTGTGTAAACTCAACAGCACATATGCACTGACTGCTCCATTCCAGGATTTTTAGGGTTTTTTTCTTTTTTCTTTTTTAAGGTTCTCTACTAGTCCCTAGTATGTATTACATATAGGCTGAAACATATACATCAGTAGTAGATTTTCAACTTTGAACCCCTGTGGAATAATCTGTTGGAACTGAAAATAATTCATTCAACACACTTTTAATTGAGCATCTATTATTTTCCAGGCACTGTTCTTGGTGTTAGGGATAGACTAGTAAACAAAGTAAACAATATCTCTGCCTTTATGGAATTTGCATTCAGGTTAAGGAGGAGAGAAAGTAAATATGTATATCACTATCCAATAAAACATATCCTTAAGATTATAGTACATAAGTGCTAGGAAGAATTATAAAGCAGGGGAAGGGGAGAGAGAGTGATCAGAAGGGAAGTGGTTGCTATTTTTGATAGAATGGTAAGGGAGACAATGAATGGAGGAGTCACATGCTTTTTGGGAGAGAGAGGGTTCCAGGCAGAGTGGAGAGCTGGGCACTCTTGGTATGCTGAGGAATTGCAGGAGGCCAGAGTGGTAGAAACAGAGAGGTGGAGTTAAGGTGGGGATACCCAGTGGTCTGGTCATCCATTGCCTTGTAGGCTATGTTAGTTATCTACCTCTGCATAACAACTCACACCAAAACCTAGTGGCTTAAAACAGCAATGATTTATTTTTCACAGTTCTGTGGGTTGACTGGGCGATTCTTCAGCTGGTCATGTGTGGGTTCCCTCATGCACTGCAGTCGACTGCTAGCTCTGCTGGGGTGTGTGGTCTCGAATGTCCTCACTCACTTGTCCGGGGCCTCAGCTAAGATGGTTTTCTATCTTCACATAGTGG
>NW_007742219.1:0-428 GCF_000696425.1 Galeopterus variegatus
CTTGTTTAAGTGGTTTAAATATCTTTTGATCATTATTTCCCCTTTTATTTCTCTTCTTCAACATGAGTTGGGAATTTAAGGCAGGATGACTTAGCTTCTTTCTCTTTCTTGCTGGCATTTTTGTTTTACCTGTGGGTTTTGCTCTTGCTTGTGTATTCATGATGATGGTCACCATTATTCAGATTTCAGATGAAGGACTCCCTTGAGAATTTCTTGCAGGGCTGGTCATGTGGTGGTGAACTCCCACAACTTTTTATTTATCTGGGATATACACTATTTCTCCCTCATTACTGAAGGAGATCCTTGCTGGATAAAGAATTCTTTTTTTCTTTTAGTATTTTGAATATATCAATCCACTTTCTTCTGGCCTATAGGATTTTGATTGAGAAGTCTGCTATTAGTTTGATGGTGGTTTCCCTATAAGTGAC
>NW_007742219.1:5826-9185 GCF_000696425.1 Galeopterus variegatus
TTATGTCTTCTAGCTGGATAGTTCCCTTTATCATTATATAATGGCCTTCTTTTTCTTTTTTAATGTTTTTTTGGTTTAAAAAGTCTATTTTGTCTGATATAGGAATAGCCACTCCTGCTCATTTTTGGTTTCCATTTGCATGGTATACCTTTTCCATCCCTTCACTTTTAGTCTATGAGTGTCTTTACAGGTGAGGTGGGTCTCTTGAAGACAGCGTATACTTGGATATAGCTTTTTAATCCAGTCATTTAGTCTGTGTCATTTGAATGGGGAGTTTAGTCCATTCACATTTAGAGTAGTTATTGAGAAGCATTATTTAATTCCTGTCATTTAATTGCTATTTAGGTGGTTAAAATATCTTTTGATCATTATTTCCCCTTTTATTTCTATTCTTCAATGTGAGTTGGGGATTTAAGGCAGAGTGGTTTAGCTTCTTTCTCTTTCTTGCTGGCATTTTTGTTTTAAATGTGGGTTTTTCTCTTTTTGTGTGTATTTGTGATGATGGTCACCATTATTCAGAATCCAGATAAATGACTCCCTTGAGAATTTCTTGCAGGGCTGGTTGTGTGGTGGCGAACTCCTGCAACTTTCGTTTGTCTGGGAAATACACTATTTCTCCCTCATTTCTGAAGAAGAGCCTTGCTGGGTAAAGAATTCTTGGATGGCAGTTTTTTTCTTTTAGTATTTTGAATATATCATTCCACTTTTTTCTGGCCTGTAGGGTTTTGTTTGAGAAGTCTGCTGTTAGTTTGATGGGGGTTCCCCTATAAGTGACCTGATGCTTTTCTCTTGCTGCTTGTATAATTTTCTCTTTGTCTTTGAGGTTTGTGAATTTAACTATAATATGTCTTGGGGAGGATCTTTTTGGGTTGAATCTGTTTGGGGACCTTTGAGCTTCCTGGATCTGAAGGTCTGTATCTTGCCCTACACCTGGGAAGTTTTCTCTTACTGTTTCCTTGAGTGGGTTTTTGATACATTTTCACTTCTCCTTCCCTTCAGGAATACCCATAATTTGGATGTTAGAGCGCTTGAGATTGTCTGCTATCTCTTTCAGGTTTTCCTCATTATTTTAAATTCATTTTTCCTTTTTTTTTTTGTCTGCCTGAGTTATTTTAAAAAGACCATCTTCAAGCTCTGAAATTCTTTCTTCTGCTTGCTCTACCCTGCTGCTCAAGAGCTCAGTTGTGTTTTTTATTTCGTTGACTGAGTCTTTCATTTCTAGAAGTTCTGCTACACTTTTTTATGTTATTAATCTCTTTGTAGATTTCCTCCTTCTTATTTTGGACGTTTTTTCTTGTTTCACTGTGTTCTCTAATTGAGTCTTCCTTTATTTCTTCAAGTTTTCTGAAGATCATTGCTCGAAATTCTTTTTAAGACATTTCAAGGATTCCTTGTTCCATGGAGTCTGACTTTGGGGCATTATGTATTCTTTCGGTGGTGTCATTTCTTCTTTATTGTTTGTACTTCTAGTGTTTCTTGCTGGTGCTTGGTCATTTGGTAGGGGATTTGCTTCTTCTGTTACACTGAGGTTGGCTGTGGAGTGGCCTTGGTTGCTACTGTGGGGGGTGAATTGTCTTACTTAACAGTAGGTGTGGTGGTGCTTATGTTAAACCAACTTGGTTCCCATTCTAGACTCTGTGGTGGTAGAATAAGCCCCTAACGTGTGGAGTTCTGCTGGGCCAAACTTTGTGGGTTGGATCTGTAGGCTGGTGCTCCCCCCTGGATCTGAGGTGGGATGAGGGGCCATGTGGAGCCATGCAGTTCCGCTGGCTGTCTGGCACTGGCAGGCTCACCTGCGTGGTGCCAGTTCGGGGCAGTGGAGTGGGGCCTACAGCTCCCCCTCTTGCCTGGATCCAAGGTGGTGGGGTGGGGGGGTGCATGGAGCCACATGGTTCACTGGCTGGCTGGCACTGGTGGGCTCACCTATGTGGTGCCTGTTTGGAGCAGTGGGGCAGGGTCTGGAGCTCCCCCCCCTGCTTGAGTCCAAGGCGGTCGGGTGGGGGGGGCCGCGTGGAGCCACATGGTTCCCCTGGCTGGCTGGCCTAACAGGTTGTCTTCTATACCAGCTGTTCAGAAGGGGAAAATACCATGGAGGATCCTGGGTATTTACTTCTGCTCATGTTCCTTCAGCTAGAACTTGGTTATGTGTCACACCTACCTTGGAAGAGAAGGGGGTATAATTTATTCTAGATTGGTGCTCAGGAATGAGGAACATGTTTGGTCAATGACTGCCAAACTATACCAAGAATAAAATTGTTTGTTTTTTCAAATAAAATCTTTGAAAATTTAAAAACCTTTTTTAAAAAAAAAACTAGTTAAGTGATTGATATGTGCAGGTGTGAAGGGCCTTTAGGAAGGTTATATATTTTGGTAAACAGATGATTCCCACTCACTCCCACTATACCATATGCTTTTTAAAGAAATGTTTGGTGTGAGGGATGGGGAGACCAGGTGTGGTGGACATTTAGGAATGTTCATCTGAAAACTGGCTTTAAATATTTAGTCACAGGGCTTTTCTTTTGAAAGTCTAAGGTGAATGGTTAAATAGTTTTTTATTTGAGAGTAAAGTCATTTCTCTATGTTCTCGTGTCTCTGCTCATGTCCTGTGTGAGAGAGAACAGTTCTGGTTATGGGGGTTATTAAGATGGTTTAAGAAGCTTCATAATAAATTAGATCTGTAGTTAAAAATAGATGTTTTTTTGGGAGGGATATCTAATTCAACTCTATAAGAATTTCATCAAGTGTTAAATATATGTTTTATTCATTGAACTTAAATTAGCCTAAGGTAAATGTTAAAATAGGTTATTAGGTTAAGTATTGAATCTGTTCTAACAAATCTAAATTAGACACAACAAACTGACTCATAAGGAAATGAATAAGAACACAAAATAATTGAATCATAATTTAGTTGGTCATCACACTGGAACAGAAATTAAAATAAATTTTTGACAATATATAAATTGCTGTCATTCATTTTCTGTGGTAAAATACTTTGTATTTCAGTACTCTGGGAGCATTTTTAAAACTTATTTGCCTAGTCACTATTTGAGTTAGCAGCAGAATTTATCATCATACACATTATTGTCTTGTAAGAAATAGACAAACCATTTTCTTACCCATGATTTAAGGGAAATCTAGCCAAAGAATTATGCCCCATTTTTAGTTACTAGGGACTGAACTATCCCAGTATTGAGGCAAAATAGTACAAAATAACTAATATCAAACTATAAACTTAGCTTTATGTAAGAGTTAAAACCACTAACAGAATTCCAAGGGATCAAATCTGTTAACTGCATAAGAGATTTCTGTATGTGCGTGTGTGTATATACACTTGTAATAAATTAACACCTCATATCTAG
>NW_007742219.1:9332-28281 GCF_000696425.1 Galeopterus variegatus
CCATGATTTAAGGGAAATCTAGCCAAAGAATTATGCCCCATTTTTAGTTACTAGGGACTGAACTATCCCAGTATTGAGGCAAAATAGTACAAAATAACTAATATCAAACTATAAACTTAGCTTTATGTAAGAGTTAAAACCACTAACAGAATTCCAAGGGATCAAATCTGTTAACTGCATAAGAGATTTCTGTATGTGCGTGTGTGTATATACACTTGTAATAAATTAACACCTCATATCTAGTAAAAGATGAGAATTGAAAATCTTGGTATATTACACTGTAAAACTTTTAAGCCTTTATTGTAGAATCTTATTCAATTTATGTTACATGGTATTATATTTTGACTTTTCCAAAGTCAGTTTTTGAAATGGCAAAATAAAAATATATCATTTTTTTTCTTTTTCAACACTTAGTAGTGTTAGTTTTCAACTTCAAAATCATTTAAACTTGTTCCATAGATATTGCAGTCCTAACTTTATTTTGAAAATTTGAAGCCTACAATGAAGTTAAAAGAATTGTACACAGTGAGCACATATATCCTTCTCCCAGATTTGCCAATTTTTAACATTTTGCACCACCTTCCCCATATACTTTTTTGGAGAATCATTTGAAAGTATGTTGCAGACCTACTTTTCAAATGATCATGAAACTTCACTGCTAAATACTTCATGCATCTCCTGAGTATGAATATTTTCTTAAAGAGCAATAATAATATTTCAGTCCTAAAAGATTATCACTAATTCAATATTATTATTTAATATACAGTCTGTAAAAATTCTATACAATCTATTAAATTTCTCCAGTTGTCCAAAAAGTACCTTTTTTGCATTTCTTTATGATGTCTCTGTTAGTGTCTTAATTTATGCCAGGCTCTCCCACTCTCTAATTTTTCTGTTTTTAAATGATGTTGTTTTATTTTTCTTACGTCTAAGTCAGTGACTTATAGAATGTTCTTACTTCCCGGTGTGTATGATTGTTGACTCATGATTAGATTCAATTAATATCTTTTGGCAAGAATACTGCCTAGGGGAAGCTGGGCATTTCTTACTGCATCACAACAGAAGGCATATAACAGTACGTCGTCCTGCTATTGGTAATGCTAAATTTGATCACTTGGTAAATGAAGTGGTAATCACTGTATTTCTGTGGTCTTAAGGTACCATTTTTCTTTATAATTAATAAGTAATCTGTAGGGTAACACTTTCAGAGACTATGTATATCCTGTTCCCTCACAGCTTTCACCTACCTAATGGTTTTAGCATCCATTGATATTCCTTGCCTAAATCAGTTTAGACATGTGGGGTTTCAAAATGGTAATTTTAACTGTTATTCCTTTCACATTTATTGATTGAATTTTACAGTTGTTACCATCTTGATCTCTGATAAAAACTAATTTAAATCAGAGCTGTTAAGCAAAGCAGAGGGATAAATACTGAATGTACTCACTTATAAGTGGGACCTAAGAGAGAAAGAAGGAAGGAAAAAAAGACCACGGTGGTGCGTTGGACTTGCAGAGGGAGAGAACATACCTAGGGATACAAAGTGGAGTGGGGAAAGGGGTTGGGGGGTGAGGTTGTGGATAATTGGGATAATTGAATGGGGGACATGGGGTATAATCACAATTTGTGGTAGTGGACATGCTGCCAGTATGGATCTGGCCATCACATCTTGGGCACGAGTGGTGACAATTAGCTTTGTATCCCATGAATATTTATAACCAATAAAAAAAAAGAATTAGTGAAACGATATAAACGTTTGTGACCTAGAAAAAAAAAATCAGAGCTGTTATATCAGTGTAGGTAGGTTGTTCATAACCCCTACTTCCTACTGCCAGCTTAGATTTGTATTCCCATATTTAACTAGTATTTCCAATGAAACACTAGTGTTCATTTGAGGTTCTAGATTTTCTGAAGAAACTACCTGCAGTATATAATCATATTGCTGTGTATTACACTTACAAACTGCTTAGGGATGTTTCGGTGCTTCCTCTTATACCCATGTCTTGGTATTTTATTTTGCCAGTTCTCTTAATTGTGGTTAGTAGATTGAATTACAAAATATGTTCATTAACTAAGGAGGACCTTGACAAGGGAGAACTATGTAGAACTTTGAGAGAGGAATAAACTTTTAAATGACCAAGCTAAATCAAACAGTTGTCTGGAAATAGAACCATTCAGTTTAGGATAAATTAATCACTGCTTAATTATGATGAGAAAATAAATGATAAAATAGTTATTGGTTTGTAAAGCATTCACTTGAATTACACACTGAATAAATTTTAAACTCAGTCTACTTTCACCATGCCATGGAGCATGTTTCCAGGTCACTTTTCCTTGAGTCCAGTTGGTATTCGTGAAAGGAATTCAAGCCAAATATAACACTTTATTAGTCTAGTTGTAGTTCAGGTTGAGAGGGCTTTTTACATTTGCAGCATAGGAAATTCAATGTGTCTGAAGGGAAACTTATAAATTACAAATAAGGTAAATTGCATTCTTAAGATGCTTTATATATCTAAACTGGAAAAGGTTGGGAAAGTTAAATCCAGAGTAAAGAGTGATTATTGTTCTTTTTAAAAATTTGCAAATCATCCATAGGACAGAAAGCTAAAGACCAGTGATTTTTACTGAGGGAGAACTTAGGAAACTGCCAGTTTTAAAATTAAAATGTCTGGCATAATGCTTTTCCTATAGGTGCTCAGTAGCATTTATGGCTTTCATAAATTTTGACAGTTCATTTTTTATTTATAAGATAATTGATTATATCTAAACATGTGACAATAATGATATTTCTTCATGTTTCAGACTATCCCCATAAATATGGTCCACAGGGGGGCTGTGCAGATCATTCTGTATTTGAAAGGATGAGGAAATACCAGATGACTGGAGTAGAGGAAGTAACACAGGTAAAGATTTTAACATTAGTTTGCATTTAAAAAATGGAAAGGAACTTGGGCATGTGTTTCTGCACTTAAAAATGTATGTTCTAGAATTTCTGAAAGATTTATACCGACGTGGGGAAATATTTGTATTTTTTAATGCTCAGAGAGGCTAGAAAATTTGCCAATAATAAAGAGGTGGTGCTGAGATTTGAATACAAATCTGTGTGACTCAGCATTATGTTACTTGTACAAAATATACTCTGTCTTACATGTCCTATCATAAAATTTAATAACTTAAATCTGAACTTATGTTTTATATAAATGTAGATATTTGTAATAGTGTTAAAAGAAAGGTGACTGTATTAGTCCTTTTCTGTTGCTTATAACAAAATACTCAGAACTGGGTAATTTATAAGAAACCAAATTTATTGCTTAGAGTTTAGCAGGCTGGGAAGTCCAAAGTCCAGGGTACACATCCAGTGAGGGTCTTAGTGGTGGCAACAGTGACCCAGCAGTCTCACATGGCAGAAAATGCAGAACAGAGAAAGAGATAGTTCCTCATGCACTATTCTTTTAAAGCCCTCAGAACCATGCCCATATCTGCCATTATTAGTCCATTCACTACAATATGGTCCTACAATCTAATCACCTTTCAAGGCCCTGCCTTTCAATGACCATAATAGGATTTCCCACCCTCTTTACACTTGTCACAGTGGGGATAATTGTTTTGGAGGGACATTCAACCTAAGGCAATGAACAACTGGCCCTGGTCTGGCTGGGGGTTCCCAGTTTTAATGCTGAAAGTTCTATGTCCCTAGACAAACCAGGATGGCTGATCACTGTAGTAGAAATATCAGTGCTTTTGATATTTCAACTGTATGTTTTTTGCCATTTGACTTTTGTTCTTTTATTCGTTTTTTTTTTGCCTTCTCCTTCTTTTAGGTGAAATATAGCTATTCAAAACATAAGTTCAAAAAAACCCCATTTTTTCTTATATGAGAAAAGATTTATGATATATTTTGGACATCCTTTATAAAAGTAGTAGGGTGGAGTAATGTTTCTTGAGCCATGCAGATTTGTATTCACATCTATTTCTTGATTTGCAAAATGGCATAAACAGTTCTATTTCAGGTAACTCTATCTTGAGTATTGAGATTTTATTCTTGTATTTATTGAACAAATATGCATTGATCTTTTGCCCTATGTTAGAGACTGTGATAGATTCTGGGAATATGTGGTGATTAAGATGAAGGCTTGTTTTCAAAAAGCTTTTAGTTTAATTGGAGACACAGAGAAACAATCAAGGTAGTAAGAGATAGAGAAGATTAAGCACAGGTGATACTCAACACAGAAGAAGAATTGCTAACCTAGCCTTTGAAGTATTTGAGGGCAATAATCAGAAACTAAAAGAATAAACAGGAGTTAGGTTAGCCATGAGCAAATGGAAGGAATATTCCAAAGCAGTAGGAATAGTACATAGAAAGGCCAGAGAGATAGAACTGTAAATAATCTTTAACTTTGGGGTGGAGTCCAAGACTGGAGTCTGGGAGACTAATTAGAAGTTATTTGCAGTTATCCAGTTGAGAGGTGATAGTGGCTTTTATCATCAATGTGGATAGAGGGGACTGAGATTTCAGATTGCTACATATGATAGGAGAGTTTAGCACAGTGGCCTGATATAACATTACTCTACAAAAGTAGGTTGCATTTATATGTATCAGCAGTAGACTACCAGAAATATAACAAAAGATGACATTATTAATAGTATCAGAATATATCACATATTGCAGAATAAATGTAACAAAGAATTACAAGACCCATATGAGGAAAGTCATAAAACTTTTATAAGAAATAAAGAATTGATTTTAAATAAATGGAGAGATATATACTATATTAATAGGAAATAATATTTAATATCATAAAAATGTCAGTTCTCCCCATATTGATTTATAGACTCAATGCAAGTCAAATAAAAATCACAACAGACTTATTCACAACATCCAGTGGGTATAAAACGTTTTACAGAAAAGTAAGGACTAAAGTTGAGCCCATCTAAAGGTGGTGAGCAGGAAAGAGAGATTTACCCTAGAAGGTATTAAGACTGATGGAAATTGAGTGTGATATTAGCCCAGTGATGAACAAATTGACTAGGGGAATCAAATAGAGTGCTCAGGAACATACCTACACCTGTATGAACTTTTGTTATGTGGTAGAGATGTAATTTCAAATAAGTGAGGAAAAGTAAGGACCATTGAATAAATGGAGTCAGAAAAATGTTTATCCATTTGGAAAAAAATGAAGTTGGGTCTTCATCTCACATCTTATTTAAAACAAAACTATAGATGGATTAAAGTATTAAATGCCTAAAATAAAAACTTTGAAACTATTAGAGTGCAGATTTCTCTTTCCTGCTATTTTGGAGTAACTTGTATCCATCTAGGCCTCGTGCAAAAAACAACTGGAAAACTGAAAACATATGTGAAACAATTGTTTTCAAACGTTGGAGAACAGGCAGTGCAGTACTGAGATCTCTGAAAGTGAAGAAATAAGTATCTCTGATTTTCCTGACTGACCGGAGTCCAACTTTCAGGTATGGCACAGGGAAGTGGATCTCAGGAAGAGGAAGTAATACACAGCAATTTTGCTGATTTGAAGGGTCAGAAGTCAAAGTTCAGGAATGCTGAGATGTCTGGATTTAAGGCCAGAGTACCTGAGAGGGAAGAGCTACGCTGAGAAAAAGCTCCAGATACCTGCACAGGGGTTACCTCACATCTTAACTGAATACTAAGCTGTGCCTGCACAGGGTGAGATTCTATGAAAAAAAACTACTGGGGAATCTATGAATGACTTATCAGAAATTACACTTGATAGAGATCCCAAGCCATGGTAGGAGTAGGACTAACCTAGCCCTAAAGTAATGGTTACTTCACATCTGTCCTAACCAAGCAGAAAAATAAGCCTCAAAAAAGTCAAGGTGATTTTCAAATAAATAAGCTGCCTGTCAGAAGAAAAGCTCAATAATACTTGTCAGAGGAGGACACTAAATATGGATACTCAAGAATGTAACATTCACAACATCCAGCATTCAAAGAACATTTCTGGGTAACAAGAAACTGAATATGATCCATAATTAGGAAAAAATACCCACTCAGATGGAAACAACCAGAAATTACAGGTATTAGCAGATAAGGATTTTAAAATAACTATTATCAATATGTTCAAAGAATTGAAGGAAGACATGAACACACAGAGGAGATAATATAAATTATAATAAAGAACCAAATAGCACTTCTAGAACTGAAAAATGTGTTATCTGAAGTGAGAAATTTAACGGATAGGCTTAAGAGCAAATTAATTACTGCAGAGGTCAACATGAGTAAATGCAAATAAAGGACAGTAAAACAAATAGACACTCTCCAAATCTAAATAGAGAGAGAGAAAATAATGAGTCCAGGAGGAGGAGATGTGGAAAAAAATATTTAAGAATTAATGCCTCCAGATTTTTAAGATATGAAGAAAAATTTCAATCCATGATTCAAGAAGCTCAAAGAAACTCAATCAGGATAAACACAAAGAAAACTATACTAGGGTATATTATAATTAAATTATTGGAAAAAACCTGAAAATAAGAAAATTATAAAAGCAGGCAAAGAAAAGAAAATACATTTACATACAGGGGAATAACGATAAGTATAACTGCTGACTTCTCATCACAGTGCAAACTGGAAGATATAGAATGACATCTTCGCAATATTGAAAGAAGACCTGTCTAACTTGGATTCTATATTCTGTGAAAATAATGTTTTTTAAAATGAGGGCAAATTTAATGTCTTTTTAGACAAACAAAAACTGAGAGAATTTGTCTCTAGCAGTTCTACAATTGCAAGAAATATTAAAGGAAGTTCTTTAGGTAGAAATAGGATATCAGATCTATACAAAGGATTGAAGAGCATAAAATAGTAAATATGTAGGTAAATATAAAGGAATTTTTTTCTCATATAAAAAATGTCTTCAAGAGATTATTACTTAAATCAAAATAATAATGTATAGTGGGTTTTTGTAATATACAAATAGTCAAAATTTCTGACAGTAGCACAAGGGACCCGAGAAGGAAGGATGGAAGTATATTGTGTTTCTCATGCTATAGGTGAAGTGGTATAATTTTGGCAGTAGACTGTGCTATGTAAAAGATGCATCTAGCAAACTGTAATACAGGAGTCAGCAAACTACAGCTTGTGGGTCAGCTGTTTGTTTTTGGAAGTAAAGTTTTATTGGAATACAGTTATACCCATTTATCAATATATTTTCTATGGCTGCTTTTGCACTGTAGTGGCAGAGTTGAGTGGTTGTGACAAAGACCTTTTGCTCTGAAAGTCTAAATGTTTACTATCAGGCTTTTTGAGAAAAAGTTTGCAATAATGTCCCCTGCCCTGGAGCAATCACTGGGGAAAAAAAAAAAGAGAGAGATAGAGTTGGTAGGCTAATAAAAGAAATCAAATGTAATTGAAAGTACTCAGTTAATGAAAAGAAGGTAGGAAAAGAGAAAACAGGAGCAAAGAACAGATGGGACAAATAGCAAGTAAATACCAAGATGGAAAGTTTGAATCTAACCATATCAATGATTACATTAAATGTGAATGAACTACACACATTAATGAAAAAGCTGAGATGATTAGAATGATTAAAAAAGCAAGACAAAATCCATCTAAAAAAGTGCAATTTAAATATAAAGATAGAGTTTAAAAGTAAAAGGATCCAAAACAGTCATCATATAAGCACTAATCATAAGAATGTTAGAGTGACCATATCAATATCAAACAGTATATTTCAGTTCACAGAATATCACTAGAGACAAAGACATCTCATAATGACAGAAGTGTCACTATTGAGAAGAAATAACAGTTTTAAATGTTAGTTAATAGTGCAGTTAATAGAGCTATGAAATACATGAAGGAAAAATGACAAAATTGAAAGGAGAAATAGATAACCCCACAAATTATAGTTGGAGATCACACTCATTTCTTAGTAGACAACTTTATGGATTGATAGAGCAAATAGACAGAAAATCTGTAAGGATTTAAAACACTTGAACACCACTAGCAAACAGCCTGACCTAATTGACATTTATAGAACTCTGCTCAACAGTGGCAGAATACACATTCTTTACAAGTGCACAGGGGACATTTATGAAGCATATACTAGGTCATGAAACAAGTCTTGATAAGGTTAAAAGGATTGAAGTTACACAGAATAGTTTCTTAAGTCTCAGGGGAATTAAATTAGATATCCGTAACACAAAACCTGGAAAATCCCCCAATAATTTGGAAATTAAGCCATACACTTCTAAGTAATGCAGTTTGAAACCATTTTGAACTGAGTGATAACAAAAACACAACATATTTGTGAGTTTCAGCTAAAGCAATGCTTAAAGGAGAATTTAAAGCTTTAAATGATCATATTAGAAAAGAAGATCTAGAAAATAATCATACAAGCATCCACCTTAAAGAGCTAGACAAGGAAGTGCAATTTAAAATCTTAAGTAGAAGGAATAAAGAAAGCAACAGGTAAGAGTAGATAGATATCTTTCAGGTAGAAGATAAGCACAGAAAGATCAGTTGAAAATATTGATATAATTGATAAACTTCTAAGCTATTCTGAACAAGAAATAAAGAGAAAACAAATTAACAATATCAGAAATGAAAGAGGGGATATTTCTGTAGACACTGGTAGTTTAAATACATATTTTGGACACCTTGAGCCTGTATCAATTTGATAGGCAAATTCCTTTAGAGACAAATTAGGAAAAACAACACAAGCAGTAGTAGAATATGTGTGCGTGTGTATGAATGAGGTTAAATTGGTTAGTAATTTTCTGTCAAAGAAAACTTCAAGCCCAGATGCAACTTTACTGTTGAATTCAAATACTTAAGAAGAAATATCAATCTTAAGTCATTGTTAAAGTCCTCAAGAAAGTAAAGAAGGGAAAACTTTCAACACATTTTATGAGGCCAATATTACCTTGACGTTCATACCAGACAAAGACATTACAAGAAAACTAACGGACAGGCCAGTATCCCTCATTAACATAGATGTAAAATTTCTTGACAAATGATTCTAAAAGCTATATTGGAATGTAAAGGACCTAGAATAGCCAAGCTAAAACTACAACTTGTAGGAGAAAACAGGAGCATTTTTTGTGACTTCGGGATAAATAACAATTTCTTAGGGCAAAAAAATACCCTAACAAAAAAAAAAAATGTATAAATTGGACTTCATTGAAATTAAAAACTGCCTCAAAAGATACAGTATAAGAAAATGTAACAACAAGCTAGGGACAAAGAAATCTGTAACTGGTTGTGATTAATTAATGTAAACACCACCGCACTTGGACCACATAACTCAATTTTTTAAAAATGCACAAACCCGAATTAAAAAAATGAATGAAGCATTTGAAAAGACACTTCATAAAAGAAGATATCAAAAATATTTTGGATTTTGAGGTAGAGAAACACTTTGAATAAGACTTAAAATCTCTGACTATAAAAAAGATTGAAAATTAAGAGTGAAAGACACCTTAAAGTCAAGACTGAAAGATATCTTAAAGTGAAAATAAGTTATAAATTTTGAGAAATATTCACAATGCATAAAATTAATAGAGAATTGTCTTTAAGAAATAGAGAAGTATTTCTTCTGCTTAGAACAACTAATAAAAACCAACCTGGCCTCAAAATATAAATATTTAAAACATATATAAATGTTTATATATGTGTCTACATGTATGTGTCTGTGTCTGTGTATGTGTGTGTGTATATCTATTTGAAGGAATTGGAAAAATAACATAGCTTTGAAGAATTATGGGGCCAAGATTTTAGAAAAAATGTACACCTAAAAAGGTGAGCTTGGAATTTGGGGCTAACTTTTCTCCAGGAATGTCTTCCAGTTCCTGAAGAGATACCTGAGGTGAGCAGAACTGTCCAGACTCATGAGGCCAAAGATAATTTTGTTTAGGGCCTGCCCAGAAGAACTTAGATTGGGACCTTGAAGGGTTGCTCGCTAGGAGTAAGGGTGAATCAAAAAGTGTCCAGTGTCCCTTGATGAGGATTGAAGTTTCACATTATATCTTCTTAGTCCCTGATTGGATTAAGGTGATCAAAAATTGCTAGTATATGGGCCGGCCCGGTGGCGCACTGCTACAGTGCGCCGCTTGGGAGCGTGGCGGCGCTCCAAGAAAGGAGAGTATATAACAGGCATAAATAATAAATAATAAAATTGTAGGTTTATTTGTAGATAAATAATAAAATTGTAGGTTTAAACCCAAATATATTAGTAGTTATATTAAAGACAAATGGATTACATGCACCAATTAAAGGTAAAGATCATCAGACTGGATTTAGCAAAAACAACACAAACTCTGTTTGTTTTACAAAAATTTCCCCTAAAATATAAGGATCTAGAAAAGTTGAAAGTACAAGGATGCAAGACAAAACTTGCTGACTCCAGCAAAAATTATATTAACATCAGACAAAGTAGGTTTTAAGGCAAAAAAGCATTACTAAAATAGATATGTCATAATGATAAAAGGGTCAGCTCCCCAGGCTGTTAAAAGTCTTAAATTTCTGTCCATAATACCATAGCTTCAAAATACATAAAGCAAAACTCAACAAAACTAAAAGGAGTTTAGAAAGATCATATAATGGGAGATTTTAATCCATTTCTCTATAACTAAGAGAACAGTCAGACAAAAAATAAAATCCAGTAAAGATGTGGAAAATCTGATCCACTTGATTAATAAACTTGACCACTTTTATGTTAATTTCTCTGCTTGGAAGACTCCTTCATATTTAAGATTGACTTCTTAATTTAAAATTTTTCTTTAAAGAGTATTTTCACATTAGAACATTGTTTTTTTTTTTGTGGAGAAGAAAATCTTGCATATATAACTTCAACAGTAGCTAAGATTAACATAACTCCTTTTTGTATAGAAAAATATGATTGTAAGTATGAACTGCATTTCACAAATATGTGCACTTGAAATGCTTCTCAATATCATTTATAAATTCTACAGACTGGCACCTAGAGACCATCTAAATGAAAATCCCGAACAAAATAGCATTAAAAGTACACATAGGAGGCTTTTACCCCAAATATTGTTCTATTTAGGACTGTAGTATCTAGCTTTTTCAGTAGTATTGGTACTCAGCTATAATACAAACTTCCAAAAAATTAAATTTTATTGTGTGTATTCAAGGTATATAACGTGATGTTATGGGATGGAAATAAACAGCAAAATGTTTATTGTGGTGAAGCAAAGTAATATATCCATCATTTCACATAATTACCCATTTTTTGTGTGTGTTGGTGTAATACAAATTTTTAACTTTGTATATGTTCACATGGAATAATCAAGGGAAAAGGAAGATATAAAAGGTGAGTGTAAATTTGGAATTGTGGCTTAAAATTTAATTTGGGTTCTATTTTACTGTGTTATCAAAATTCACTTAAGATGATGCTTTTAGATGTTGACAAATATTTGACTGCTTGCTTAGATTCAATAACAGTGGTAATTATTTAAAGAAATACTTATTGGGTGTCTACTGTTTCCTGCTAAGTTTGTGTTAGGTGATAGCAGTATAGTGAGCAGATAGAGATAGTTTCTTTTTTCTGGAACTTATATTCTAGTAGTGGTTGAAGTGATGGTGGTGGGTGGAGGCAGAAATTAAGCAAGTAATCATACAAGGTTGTACTGTGTAAGAGACATGGGTACATGGTTCTGTGAAGTAGTATAATGGATGAACTGATCTTCTCTAAGTCTGAAGAAAGACATTAGAAGAGGCAACATTAGCATGTGCAAAGACTGTGGTAGGAGACAGACTGTGTTGGAGGATTGGAAAGAAAGCTTATGTAGCTATACCAAAGAAGGTTGGGTAATGTAGTAGGATCTCCCTGTAAAGTAATATGGAATGAGAAGAAGCTGTACAGGTAAATAGAGGCTATGCAGTGTTGATTCAGTGGAGCATGTATAGAATTTGGGGCTTTATCCTTAGAGCAATAGGAAGACATTGAAATACGCTATGTAGCAAGTGGGTATTCAAATTTGCATTTCAGAAAGATTGCAGTATGAAATATAGATTGAAAGCTAATAGTAGATCTAGATTGATTAAATCAATCTTATTGCAGTACTTCAGATAAGAAGTAATGGTAGTTTGGACCAGAGTGGTAGAGGCAGAGATAATGGGAAGATTCCCCTAGGTATTTATGAGATAAGTTGGACAGGACTGGGTGGTAGATTGGGTATTAGATGGCAGGTAGAAGATGATGTCAAAGCATTATAAACTACTGTAAGACATGCTTTTGATTTAAATGAATACATATTAAGAGGATCATTTTGAGAATGTTTAAAATTGAAGGAGTTGCTTGACTAAATGAGTCATCTATACGGAGGATATTATGAGACTAAAAGTGATGTTTATGAAGAATTTTTAATGGCATTGGAAACACCTTTGGTGTTACATAATAAAGCAGAGTATGAAATTGTTTATAATATGTATTCTTAACTATATAAAATTGTGATACTGAAGCATGCTATTTATCAGAAATGACTGTTTTTGACATATAGACAACTAAAGAAGAACATGCTAATGGTCCAGAACTTCTAAGGAAAAAACGTACAACTTCAGCTGAAAAAAATACTTGTCAGCTTTATATTCAAACTGATCATCTGTTCTTTAAATATTATGGAACACGAGAAGCTGTGATTGCCCAGGTATTTATAATTATGCATTATTTAAAGAGTTCTCATATTGTTTTGTTATACCTATGTTTTCCTTTAAAAATTAAAGGAAAGTTAATGAACGTATATCTCTTTTAGGGGAAAAAAGGGTATGTATTTTCAGTTGTGATGTGGTAAAATATTTAAGATAAGTTGTTGCTTTGTGTTGCTTCGCCCCCCACGGGTTTGTCACCCCACTTCCTCTGGGTGACGGAGATGCAAAGGATTACTCAAAGCCCATCTCTACTGAGCAGTGAGAGGCCCTGAAGTGGTTAATCTCCCACAGGAATCCCTTCCTTGGGAAATTAACACCGAATTGGAGTTCTCTTCCTGCATTTATTTTCCAGACCAGGAAGTTACAGGAAGAGACATAGGTGGGGTTATAGTTTAACAGTATAGGCTGGTAACTTTCAGTGAAACATGCCAGATGACATTCCAGTAGACAGTTAAGTGGTCCTATCAACAACAGTTTGATCTTAGCAAACATTCCTTCTTAACTGCAATTTTTCAGTGTCTTTACATAACAATCAGTAACTAGTCTGTCTTTGAGCCAGCAACCTGCTGTGCCGCAATCCTTATCTTGCAAGAGACTTATACCCTGAGGGAAATTTCCAGTCCTCCGCAAGGTCAATATTTGAAACTGCAAGGCTTTGGAAAACCAGGCCCTGTGAAGTACATATGCTTTATAGTATATTCCACAATAAGTACACAGGTAACTGAAAGACCAGTTAGGATATTTTAGTGTCATTTAAAAGAGGGATATAAGAAAATGATTTCCTGAAGGAGATGATGACACCAAAGCTTAGCTTTGAGAGTTGAATTTTCATTTGCAGTCATGAAGGAGGGAAGGATAGAAGAATCCTTCCAACCGTGTTTAATTTCTATTCTGTTTTCTCATTGAACTTAGCACTTTCTAATTTACATTATTATTTGCACTTGTGTCTTCATGAACCTTATTAAAATATACAAGTTCGAGGGTATCTGTCAAAATGTCCTTCATGTTGAAAGTACACAGTGAGAAAATGATTAATGCACTTTTGACTCAAAGAATTTGAGACTGAGGGTGGAGGTACCACTAGTATAAATGATGAATTCATTTTGGTGGTAGGGATGAGCTTGTTTTTGGACATGTGTAAAAACCGGGTGATCATTCTTTTAGGATATTGAAAATGTGGATCTGGATCTTGGGGAAGGTTAGCCTTGAGCTTTCTGCATGGAATTAAAGAGTACAAAAGAGTTAAAATGTGGGGGAGAGAATGAAATTGAAAGTGAAGAAACTAGGGGATATCTGTATATAGTGAATATGATGAGGAAGAGAAACTAGTAAAGAAAAATATAATAGAGAGGTAGGAAATTGGGATTAGCCAAGGAACAAACAAGTTTTAAGATAAAGTGCATCACTAATTGAATTACATTGCAGAGATATCAAAGAAAATGATTACAAAAACTAGTTGATTTTTAGTTGCTAGAAGATTATTGATTAATTTTAAGCAAACTTTTAGTAGAGTTGTAGCGATGAAAACATTGCAAACAGTAAGGAATGGGTTGGCAGAGGGAGTGAGGATTTCAAGAAATGTGAAAAATAGATTAAAAATATGGTGGCTTAGAAATAACATGGAATATTTGGGGATAAAGAGGGTATAGGGGAATATATGAGCAAGTTAGTAGGAAGAGGAAAACAATTCAGTAGAGAAACAATGTAAGATATAAGAGAAAGAAATACATTGGTGTTCTTGAATATCCACAATGTCTTTTGAAGAAAAACAACATTCAGTAAGGATTGGGGTCAGGAATAAAGAGAAATTACTGTTTAAGGAAGAGTTACACTTTGCAGAAGATAGGGATGGATAAAGATAGGGAAATTGAAGGTAAGGAGAGGGGGAAGTCAAGATGAACTCTCAGTAAAGTATGAGGTATAATCATCTATGTAGAAATGTTTGAACCACCACTGTTGGAAATGGAGTTGAAATAGTGAGAATTGGATAAGGGAATTGCTAGGACCTAGCCGAGTGAGGTTATACAGCATGAATTTGTGATGGATCCTATCAGTACTATTATGACTTTCATTAGCAATATTTGGCAGCTTGGGCTACTTTTGAAATCATTATTAATGCTTTTACTTGACTATCTTATTTTATATTTATATAGTTTTTTTGAACATAGATTTGAAAGTATACATACATATTTCACATCAAAGGTAGTGAGAGTGCTTTTTGTCAGTGAAGTTGGGGAGGTTGTTTATGGAGTGGTTTAGAAGCTGGTGAGTTTAGTTGGGAATCAGCTAGGTAAATATGTGCTTTTTGTGTTATATCACTGTGCTTATCTCTTTCTAGAATTTAGCAAAATCTGTCAAATCTTTGGTTTTTTTGGTGGCTGGCTGGTAAGGAGATCTGAACCCATTGGCTTTGAGTGTTATAACACCGTGCTCTATCTAACCAACTGAGCCAACTGGCCAGACTGAATTTAGCGAAATCTGAATGTATCTTTTTAATATTTGTTTTATCTCTCTCCTCCCATCCCCCACTATAGTAAACCTCTATATATTTATAAGGACCTTCTCTATTTTGTTCACCACTACATCTGCAGCACCTAAAATAGTGCCTAGTGTATAAAAATGATCAATAAAGCTTACAGAATATGTACTAGTGGAGCAGTTGAAGGACTAAAGTCAGGGAATGACTGAGTGTCCTGATATTATCAGGAAAACTTTTTCAGAAAATGTTTGGGCTGAGTCTGAAGGACAAATAAAGATTACCTAGGCATAACTAAACAGCGTGTGAAAAGGCATAAATGTGGACCTGGTAGGATGGATTGATGAAACAGAGTTTTTATATGACTGAAGCAAGAGTGCATGTTTATTTTTGGCCAGAGAAGAATCTGGAAAGACATAGAATCTCTCCTCTTAGGCCCAGCTTACTAATTTTTTTTCATACTCTGTCCAGTTTATGATGGTAGACATTTTAAAATTTGAATGTGGTGGAGCATGAATAATTCTTGATTTTGGAAATATAAATTTATAATCTTTTTATATTTCAACATTGCCTCTAAAATGTTGGTTTTTTTAAATCAATAGATATCCAGTCATGTTAAAGCGATTGATACAATTTACCAGACCACAGACTTCTCCGGAATCCGTAACATCAGCTTCATGGTGAAACGCATAAGAGTAAGGAACTTCAGTAGTTAAAAACATTAAAAAAGCGAAACAGTAAGGATCATGTTTACAAAAAGAAAAATGCTTTTCTTTTACTTCATTTTTATGCATTAAATAGTTTAAATTAAATTGTATCTACTGATGTAGTTTATCTTTACTCTTGGGTTTTACACATACACATACACACGCACACACAGAGATACTTGGAATTATGATTTAAGAATTAAATCTAAAGGGCCTTAATCTGGACTATAGTAGAGTTAAAGCAGTACTGTTTCCTACCTAACCAATTAACACACCATTAAGAAAGCCCTAACCTCTTAATAACTACAGTTTAACTACTTGACTTTGTTTCCCCCAACATTATCTTCCAGTTTCTTAAGCTTTGCCTTGTGTGGTATTCTTCAAGATTTGCCTTGTGTCCTTGGTGCTTGCTCCAGGGGAGAGGGAGGATAGATGCAGTATTTAAATAAAATTAGAAGCTGGAAAAACAGTACTGTTATCTTCTTGAAACTTCACAGCTCACACTAATATATATCGTTTTGAGAAGTCCTTCAGGAAAGAAACCCCTATTTTTCTAAACTAATTTGACCATGGGACCTTTTTTTTTTTTGTATTAACATCAACTGAGACTCCAAAAAACTACAGAACACATTTTGAGAAATGCTAATCCAGAGCCACAGGGTCACCAATTATTAATTTTAATGTTATAAATTATAAATAAGTGTCAAATTACTGAAACAATGGGCTAATTGTTTCAGAAATTTTCTGAATTTTCTAAATATGTGTGTTTAGCTTTTAAGAATCTGAATTTATAAAGTAGATATACATCTGAGTTAAATAAAAAAGTAACTCTTTTATAATAAAATTATTTGCCACGGAGTTTCTTTATATTTATGCTCTCCATTTTTCTTAAAATGGGTTTACTAGGTAAAAAAAAAATGTACGTGGATACTTCAAAAAGTTCATGGAAAAGTAGAATTAAAAGTTAATACGAATCTTCCGATGAACTTTTTGAAGTCCCATCATATATCCTAGAAGATTTTAGTGAATATATGTATTTAATTACATAGCTGTAGGTGGTTCTTATTTTTACAGGTAGTATGGTTAAATCTTAAATTGGATTGTCTTAAGGTGAAATATAGTTTGTAAGAAATGTTCATAATCAGTTGCTTTCATGTATTTTGAGAGCAGATAAACCCTTAAATGAGCAACTAAAAGTGATAAGTGGTGTTAAGTATTGCTGTTTAGCAGGCAGAGCAATAAAATGCAAAGTAGTGAAAAGTAGAGAACATTTGAACAAATATTAGTGAAGCACTTTTTTTTTTTGAGTAAAATGATTTGCATTGTGAAGAAATGCTTGTGTACAAATGAATAATGTGGCAGTTGGTTGTTTTCAGATCTTAACTGACATTAAAACTTCAGTTTAGTAGAAGTTTGGCATTAGAACAGATTATTCTTCAGATTGTGAAGGAGGAACCTGTACTGTGAGTACAGCAGCTAAGTATCAAAAGAAACATACTGGAGGAACTCAGCTTGGAATAATAAGAGAAGTGAATTGAAAGTAGAAAGAAAATAAAATTCTTGCCCATATTTGGGGGGAAAAAAGAGAACTTGCAGTTAGTCGGGCTTGATTCATGTGACTCCCAGCAAGGACAACCAAGAAAATGTTTTGTGTGCTGAACTGACAGTTTTGGATTCAATATCTATTTTATATTCTAGTAATTAGCTAAAATAATAGGTTTCTATATCATTAAACTTGTCACAATATGGGAGATTAGCACTAAAGGAGACTTGCTCAGATGATTAAATTTGAGAAACCATACTTCCTTTATTAGAGTATTTGAAATCAAAACTTGTTCTTTCTTTCCAAGTGTTCAGTGTTCAGGAATCTGGTGAATACTTGTACAGAAATTCAACATTTTTGATTTTAATTCCCTTTCTCTACCTTAATCCATCCTTCTTCCCTCCCTCCGTCTCGCCTCCTCTATGACCACTTTGGGTATAGGGGTAGTGGGAACAACCCTAGAAGCCTTAATTCAGGCCTGATTTCCCTTAGGCCCTGAGCATATTGTCCAGGTGAGTGCAGAAAGATGTTAGTAGAGACTTACACTAAAGCTCTGCTAATATTAATTGCTTTTTAAATTATTGTTTTGGATTTTTAGATCAATACAACTGCTGATGAGAAGGACTCTACAAATCCTTTCCGTTTCCCAAATATTGGTGTGGAGAAGTTTCTGGAATTGAATTCTGAGCAGAATCATGATGACTACTGTTTGGCCTATGTCTTCACTGATAGAGATTTTGATGATGGTGTTCTTGGTCTGGCTTGGGTTGGAGCACCTTCAGGTAGTTTCTTTATGTCTTAATACTTGAAACAAAAAGCAATTTTCAGGGCAGATTGAATTTTACAAACTATGGGAGAACATAATGCCTGCATAATATCTTAATATACACTACTTGGGTTAGGCAAGATTTATAAGAGATTTCTTTTTTTTTTTTTTGTCTTTTTCGTGACCGGTAAGGGGATCACAACCCCTGGTGTGGGGTCACCCGCACTGCGCTCAGCCAGTGAGCACACCGGCCAGTCCTATATAGGATCCGAACCCGTGGCGGGACTGTCGCCGCGCTCCCAGCGCCGCACTCTCCCGAGTGCACCACTGAGCCGGCCCAAGATTTATAAGAGATTTCTAAGCCTAATGTAAATGGCAAAATAGGTGAAGCAGCTCTGTGTTTTAAAATGAGTACAGGGAACCCAAATGGATTAAAGAACTAAATATCAATAAACAAAAACAATAAAACTTCTTAAAGAAAACATAGGAGAAACACTTCAGGAAGTAGGACTGGACACAGACTTCATGAATACGACCCCAAAAGCACAGGCAACCAAAGGAAAATAAACAAATGGGATTATATCAAACTAAAAAGCTTCTGCACAGCAAATAAACAATTAACAGTTAAAAGACAACGAACAGAGTGGGAGAAAATATTTGCAAAATATGCATCTGACAAAGGATTAATATCCAGAATATACAAGGATCTCAAACAAAAAAACAAATAACCCAATTAAAAAATGGGCAAAAGAGCTAAATAGGCATTTCTGTAGGGAAGATATACGAATGGTCAACAGACATACGAAAAAATGCT
>NW_007742220.1:0-704 GCF_000696425.1 Galeopterus variegatus
GGCAACACTGAGGGTTGCGATCCGTTGCTGGACACGGAAAAAGACAAAAAAAAAAAAATACTGCAAGGCTTAGCTACAGGGAACAGTGGGATTTAGTAGAGCCTATTTCATGAAAAATAATGATGAATAGATAATTAATGACTTATGGAAGTAAAGAGCTGTTTTGAGTAAAATAACTTCTGGTATGTGACAAATATGTAATCTGTGAAGCATAATAAAGAAGTTAGTTCTCAATACCATTCTTGTATTGGTCTAATATTTATTGCCTCATCCACTACCTCCTGGAATTCAAAAAGTCTGCACTCTTCCTTTATGGTCCCTACACTGACTTTCCTTGTTTGTTGTTTTTGCTTAAAAAAAAAAATCAGGTAAGACCCATTTCTTTAGAGAATAAGAGCGAATTCATCTTTTCTTAAAGCCCTTAAGAAAACATCAGCCAACCTAACAATAGAGCCCTTAATTGCTGAGTGTTTTACTGCTTTATCCTCTTCAAACCTTGGTTTTCTATTTGATTGGCAGTTTTAACACAATCTCCACCTTTACCTAATATTACCCTACATTTCAAAAGCAATTTCACTAACAAATAAAACAACATCTAGGCTGACTAAGAAAATTAAATTTGAATTTTAATTTATACTTCACAGAATCACAGTTGTTGAGTGACACCAGCAGTGAAAGTAGAGGTACATAAGAGAAAGGAAAGC
>NW_007742220.1:5644-5931 GCF_000696425.1 Galeopterus variegatus
GGAGAAACCCTTCAGCAAATAGGGCTGGGCACAGACTTCATGAATATGACCCCAAAAGCAGTTTTAGCTTCCAGTGACTAGCTAATGAGGTAAAAACGCCTGTGTTCAGCAATATTGATTAGGAATGTTTTTCTAGTAGGTATTCATAGCATATTTCTGAATATATATAATGGAAAATAACCTCCAGAAAACTTACTGTTTTTGATTAATGCCAGTGGGAAGACATAGCTAATACTTATTCCAGAGATTTTGCTATTTTTTCCTGATCAAAATGATTAATGGCTTTT
>NW_007742220.1:6790-14552 GCF_000696425.1 Galeopterus variegatus
CTAATTCAGAGAAATATTTATGGCTTTTCCTCTTCTGATAGTCCTATTATCTATGGAAGTGAAAGGGGATGTAAGTCCTTTGAAAGATGTTTTCTTATGATGCTGAATCTTAACTTTGTTTTTCAACTAGGTTGACAAAGTTGCTTTAAGTGAAAGTAAAATGAGTAGAACAAATAGGATTTAAAAGTTTCTCTATCCTACAGAGGGCCACTTGGCTTTCCCTACACTGTACTCTGTATACATGAAAATGCTTCTACAGAGATTTCTAACCCAGAAAAAAGTATTGTTCTTTGGGCCAATTTTATGAGCAACGTGGTAGTATTGATGTATATATATTTTTAAAAAATTTTTTTAGACCCAAATAACTGTTTTACATTTTCAGTAGGTCATCTTTTTAAAAGATGACTTTGACTATAATAATTAAAATTATCTGACTAAGTGAGGGAAACTGAAATGAGGGAATACAAAGGAGAGAATTAGAGAAAGCTCTAGTAAATTTGTAATGCTAGAAGAAATATTTAAGAAGATCTTCTTAGAAGAATGGAAGATTGACAAATGAGTTAGAATAAATCCAGTTGTAATGCCAAGAATGATTCACCTTTCTTTCAAGTATACTTAATATTACTCTGGCAGGGAATCGTCTGTGTAATATCCAATCTATTAATTTATCTTTACTTTTTTAAAATTGAAGTTACAGATTTAAACACAGGCTGTGTGTGTGTGTGTGTGTGTGTGTGTGTACAAGTATACAAGTGTACTTCAAACAGTTCATGGAAGAATTTATATTATCTTTTAATTCTGTTTTTCCGTGAACTTTTGAAATACCCTCATGTATCTGTGAGTGTGTGTGTGTGTGCGTAGCATATATCTGAAATTTACTAAAAGTAATTCAAAGTATGTTTTTAAGAAAAATTATTTGTAGACTATTGATTATATAAAATATTCCAAGATGAAACTGACTTTCTAGACTATTAGGAAGTGGTCAAATTGGGAGAAAGACATATTTTAAGTGAGATACTTGGATGTTTTCACCATTGTTATTGACAATTTTGAAAAAAAAAATGTTACCATAGTTACTGTCTTGGTGACACAAGCGAGAAACTCCTTTTTTAGATAGTGGTGGTCGTGAAGTGACGAGGCAGCAGAAGCTGGTGGAAGAAAGAGGACAGGCCCGTTTCCCTTGTGTAGGTCTCAGTGAGTGTGAGATAAAAGAGTACAACAGATTATACTGCCCTTAGAATTGGAAAATGGCAGTTGAATACAAATTTTTAAAATATCAAACCCTCTCCTGATAATCTGCCATGGCACTATCTATTCTCCTATCCTTGTATTTTTTTCTTTTAGAAGTTGGAGAGAAAAAGAACCAGGAAAGTTTGAGTGATCCGAGCCAGCTCTTCCTCCTTGACTAGCATCTGTCTCCTTTCCACTGTCCCCTCTTCATTTCTAGTGGTGTTCTAGGACCACTGTATCCCCACCATTGACCTTGATTTTCTCTTTTTTCTCCAAACACCCTTTCTCCTTCTATCTTGTATTTGGCTCAGTGTCAATTCTCTCATATTGGAAACGTCATCGTCATCTCTGACACCATCTTACTCCTCTTGCATATTTAATTTAGTGTGTCCTTATTCTCCCAAACAGCATCTATTCTCCCCTGACATCAGTCTTGGAGCAAATCTCAGCACTCTGTTGGCTCTCTTAAAGAAGATCAAGGAAAAAGCACCATAAAGAAGTGATATACAGTACTTAAAATTTTCTTGGGCGGTGAGGGAAAAGGGAAAGAGTCACATCTGACACTACACAACCAAACTTCTTTAAAATCTCTTGTTGTATGCATCTTAACCTTTCTCAAAATTAGGCATCATGTGTTTTCACTTGCCCCCTTTGATCCCCTGCCATCTTCCATGAGAAGAAAATGCCCGTGTAGATCTCGCTACTTCGCCTGGGTCCAGCAGTCAGCTTATAGAGGAGACCTGACCCAACCGTAGCCTGAAACATCCTAGCCCAGCCAACCTGCAGACCCCTGAGCAAAAAAAATCAACCACAGACCCATGAGCTAGAAATAAATATTTGCAGTTACAAGATACTGAGATCCTGGGTTGTTTTGGGCAAGATCTGATTCATACAATACCCTATGAACTTAAAAATTGGTCTAAAGATGAATAAGCATTGGATTAAGTAAAACAAGTAAATTTAGAAAGAAGTAGAGAGAAAGGGAAAAGAAAGACAAGACTCCCCAAAGTTCTAGGCATTTTACATATTTTATCTCCTTTTAGCCTCACAAACACTATGATATACTTATTTTTATCTCCAATTTATAAATGAAGAAGTTAAAGACATACACAATGTTACCAGTAGCTATCTCTTTATAAATGAAGAAGTTAAAGACATACACACTGTTACCAGTAGCTATCTCTTTATAAATGAAGAAGTTAAAGACATACACACTGTTACCAGTAGCTATCTCTTCCGAATGTGTTAAGTGTGTGTGTGTGTGGGGGGGGGTGCTGGTGGACTTTTACTTCTTATTTTATTTATGTACTGTATTAGCCCATTTCTGTTGCTTACAACAAAATATCTGAAACTGGGTGATTTATAAAGAAAACAAAATTTACTGCTTACAGTTTCAGAGGCTGGGAAGTCCAAAGTTAACGGAACACTTATGGTGAAGGTCTTCTTTGATGGTGGCTTTACAGCAATGCAGGGGTCTCACATGGCAGAAAATAGTGAGCCCAGACAGAGAGATCTCTTCACGTGCTCTCCTTTTAAAGCCCTCAGAACCACGCCTCTGACCACCATTATTAATCCATTCACTACTGCATGGTCCTACAATCTGATCACCTCTTCAAGGACACACGTTTCAATTACCAGAATAGGATTCCCCAGGGTAAGCAGTTGTTGACCACTTTCTTGTCCCTTGTACTGGCTGACCTATTTCCACCTTCCTTATCTGCATCCCTTCCTCTTCTCATAGAAAACCTTCCAACTGCAACCAAGGTAGCCACACCTGGCCCTGCCCCGCCCCCCAATTGTTGAGGTGATGAACAACAGTATTCATGCTTCACACACATCAAAGGATTTGTTAGAACCCCAGGCGAGTGTGTGCTGAGATGCTGAGTGCTTAAACACGTGAGCTGCAGACAACCCTGCAAGAAGGTGCTGTCTGTACACTGGACTCTTCCAAAGTCAAATAAACGGGGACTAGGAAGCTTTATTCCGATCATCCATGTGCTGTTAAGGACCTTGACCCTGTTTTTGTACAGCTCTGCCGCAGCATTTATATACCACATCTTGCTTGTTATTGTCTAAGAAGAGAATTTGGGTATTAGCAAAACTGAGAGTGTTTTCTGATTCCATTTTCCTAGGAATCTATAGGGTGTGAAAATGATGAGCAGAATGTATTTTCCTATGATATCCTCCACTGGTAAATAAATCTAGAGGTTAAAACCATTCTTTCAGGCTTTCATCTCCTAATTTCAGAAAGAATTGCTGACGTCCCCACCATTAGAACAGCAAATGCAGGCTTATCCTAATACATAAATTAAATCAGAAGCATCTGCAGAAGGAAAAAGCATCTGCTGGAATGTCACATCATCCAACATGAAATATTTGATTTTTCTTTCTAACAACAGAAGAACTAGACCCTAAAACATCACTTATTAGATAACAATCTCCCACGGGCTTTAAATGACCAAAGGTACAGGGCACTGATGAAGGCATAATTTATTTGCTCCTGCTACAAGACCACAGGATGCAAGACAATTAACTTATTGAAGTCTGTGATACTCAAAGTAGCACTGTAAGTGGGAATTAGGACTTTTGGAATTCAAACAAGAAATATATTCCACAGAAAGTCCTCTTGGCTATCCAGAAAGGTTTTAGCAGCCTTACGGGCTTCGGTGATTAATTATTTTAATATGGTAGTGATTGCAATCTTGGCTTGAAAGGTGCGATAGAAGAACATTTCTAAATTTTTATACACATTGAGCCAAAGTTTTAGTAAAAAAACAAAAAAAGTAACTTTCCACTAGGGAGTATGACTACATAGTCAAATTTATTTGCAACAGCTCTTTGTGCATATGGTCATTTAATAATAATCTGAACAAATTACCATTACTAAAGAATAGAATTTATGTTTTATTTTGTAATTAAAGATCAAAATATATTGCCTCCTTGCTTTTGTAACATATAATCAATCTCTTTTATGAAAAAAAAAAACCTCTTAAGAAGTAAAATAGCACAATTACATCTCTTACAGCCTGTGTCTCATTTTCCAATAAATGCATGTACGGAGGCTTTTCTCCATCAGCAGCTCTAGTGTGGTGTGTTGCTAAATTCTGCTAAGCTACAGAGGGATTGAGACTGAACAAGAACTTGTGTAAACCCCATTTGATGTGATGTGTGTTAATAACCAAGTATGATACGTTGATGATAAAGTCAAATGACTTAATGCACATTTACCTCACATGCCAGCATATGGTTCACATAAAGTCACAGTTATATTACCAAGGTGTTAAATGTGAGAGCTACACCAACAGAAACAAAAGTATATGGCTTGATACAAATCACAAACATTGCTTTTAATATAATTATTTTGAAGTGTAATATGGGATTCAGGTTATATTTTTCTCAGCAATAGCATAAGCCAAGAAGCACAGATGTATAGAGTTTTAAAGATTAAAAAACCAAAATTTTCCAGTGATGGAAACTGAGAAATCTTTTTAGAATAAAGAGCGAAAAAAGAATTTTTTTCTTTCTCCATAAGGGGTATACATTACTAGATCTCAAAGAAGAAATAAAGTGGCAAATACATACTTTTACTATTAATTGTCTATTTAAACCTTGTATTTTACAGTAGCCAAATGAATATCACAGAAGCACTTAAGTATGTGTGTAGATAACTACTTTCATAACTTAAAGTGTCGTGCTGTCAATGCCTTAGGCAATAACTTACTGACTCTCCTTTTACTTTTTTTTTTTAACTAACAATTTGAATGATTGAAATGCCTACTGCTAAGGAAATTTGTATATATTTAATTCATAAGGTTTAATAAAATATTCTCCAAAGCCAACATTTTTATAATTACTTAATAATTTTAATATCAATGGAAAGAAGAGAAGTTGAGAGGAAAGAATATGTGCAAGGGTCTATTTAAAGTCTTTAATTACTCCAGGACATTTTAGGTTGGTTTGTGGTTGGACTTATTGTGCACATACCCTGTGAAATAGATCCAGGACCCATATAAGTAGACACAGGAAGGAGACGGATAATGGCACACTTTAAGGGAAGAAGAATCCTATGATCGCACTTTGAAGATGGAGCAGTATGCTTCTAAATGTGAAATTTTCCATGAATGGAACTGTTACAGCAGCCAGGCAATCACTCAGCAGAGATGTTACAGAAACACCTACCGTTTCCCGTGGTGGGGTTTTTGGATGGAAGATGAGTTGTCAAGACATAAGAAGTTGGAGGTCCCAGATAGACTTCAAAATGCAGGGAAAGTGCATCCTTCTGAAGTTGAAGTCCACATTACAGTTATGCCTTCTGCAAAAGTGCTACACAGTATTAAATGATGTAGGGGTCACGTTGATTACAGAGTCTCCCAAAAGGCTCAGTTAAGAGCGTGAATCTCCTTAAAACATCAGTGTAGTTTGGAACTCATATAAAGTAAGTTGTCATCTATCTGCAACATCTTAAAATTAATGAATTCTTGCAATGACTGAAACTTTTGAAAATTGATCAGGAGTATCAAATAAAAAGGAGCAGAGTTAGGACATATGCAGCAGGATTTATTTAACACTGCAGAAGGAAGAGAGAGACTATATCAAGTATGATTCCATTTCAAGCTCATTTGGGGTAAAACCATATTTTATTTATGTCTAAGCTCAAGCACAGGACTGCAGTTTGTACAAGCAGACCTCTAAGTAGACAGGGTTTAAAAAGACATGACCTCTGGACAGATGAATTAGAATCCCCTCCACTCGGGGGTTGCAGTTCTACAGGGAGCAGATTGGTAAACCACAGGGAGGATTTCAGGCTTCACATGTCCCTTGTCTCAGCAACTTTGGGTGTTACACAAATTATACCTCAATTAACGGTGGCCTGTGTTGAGTGAATTAATAAGTAAATGGATAAATATATAAAAACATGGGGAATTCTAATTATTTTATAGTTTCTAGGAAGAAGCAATACTAGGATAAAAGGTTGTCTGGAAAAAATGACCCCCAGAAGACTACAGTGGTCACTTTTCCTTGATTGCTATAAAGTTTTATTCCATAAGATATAAAAACAAATGCCTTTTTCTCTTTTCTGTGGGTTCAGGAGGGCTCTGTTTTAGTTTAACTATTTCATCCAACGTGATTACTGTATTGTCTTGGGCATTGTTGTATTCCATAAAATTTATTAAATAAATGTAGGAAATAATTCAGTCATTTGAGAATTTGGCTAACATCAATCAATCCTCCCCCCACCCAACTGATCAAATACTTTTAAGTGATTGAAAATAGAGTTACAGAATGTGTACAACTACTGTAATTCAGAAATGCCTCTAACAAGTGATTACTACCTTCTGAAACTCTACATGGAAACATCAGCTGACCAATCCTGCATAACTACAAGCACAGTTCATTTTATTTGGAAGTCTTACCTATGGAAAAATGAAGGAAGAATTTTGGAAAGGCAGAAAAAGGACAACATAAATGACACAAAGCATATATATGCTAAATCTAAGTCCCATGACTCAACTCTTAACCTGTTAGGTTTATAATCTCTCAGTGCCCAACAGTGGAAGGATATGGTAAAAATAAGAAAGTATAACCATTTAAAAATGAGGTGAGATATAGAGCACTTTTTTTTTAATTCATACATAATAACTCAAAAGGCATTGGGGCCATTGGATATATAAGCAACAATATCTCAGTGGTCCCTGAGGGTATTCCTGCCTTACTGGAGATTTTACTGTCATTCTGACCATAACAGTGATTGTTTTCTATTCACTTTGTTCAAAAAATAGAAAATTTGTGATTACTGCAAAATGGCTAAAATATAAAGTAACTAAACATTTCTTATTGTTAGAGCAATGTTTTCTTACCATGATAGGAATATGTGTGTATTTCAGTAGTTGGTTGCAGAAATCTTTTCACTGTGACGTGGCATCCCTACAATACTTTGGTGAGAGAAATAGAAAGTAGTAAAACCACCATGTGATGACTATTTGTCCAAATGAGCATGCACCTGATGATCAACCTTGTAGAGGACAAGGCTCTTAAGCTGGTATGAACGTCTATTCCAGTACAAGCAGGATAGGATAAGGGCCCGTTCTATTTGGGTGACAACTGTGCCATCCCAGTTGCTAAACACATGAATATCATCTCTTCAGCACAGCCTAATTCCTCTTACTCAATACCCTCCTGCAGCAGGCCCCCATTTCCGCACCAACAATACCTAATCCTAGATTTAGCTCAAACTTCTCAACAGCACTACACATGTGACCCAAAGTTAACAAGGGCACTAATAACATCCTGTGTGTCCTGTACTAAACAGAATCTTTCCATTCTACCACTTTCCAGCTGTGGAATCTTGGGCAGCTAACTAGCCTGCCTCCCTTTGCCTGAGTTTCCTCACTTTTTAAACAGCTTCATTGAGGCATAATTCCCATACCACATGTAATAGGGTTCTCCAGAAAAGGAGAACCAACAGCAAATGTTTATATATATCTATATATAAGGCATATATATATATATATATATATATATATATATTTTT
>NW_007742220.1:18217-21801 GCF_000696425.1 Galeopterus variegatus
TTTCACTTAACATAATTTTCTCTAAGTTCATCCATGTTGCTGCAAATGACAGAGTTTCATTCTTTCTTATGGCAGAGTAATATTTCATTGTATATATATACCATATTTTCCTTATCCAGTCATCCCTCAATGGACATTTACGTTGGTTTCATATCTTGATTATTGTAAATAGAGCTGCAATAAACATGGGAGTGCAGGTATCCCTTCAACATGATGATTTCCATTCCTCTGGGTACATACCCACAGTGGGATTCCTGGATCATATGGCAGTTCTATCTGTAGTTGTTTGAGGAACCTCCGAGGTCATGGGTTCAGAACCTGGTACCAGCCAGCAGCCAAAAAACAGAACAAAACAAAACAAGAAACTGGACTCGTACCTATCATTGTTTTATTGATTATCATTATGATTACCATTGGCAGTGCAGTTAGTTTGAAAGCACAGGCTCTAAAGCCAGGATGCTTGCAAGGCTTTTTTCTAATTTATTGTGTGTATTTTTTCTTAAATTGATTGTGCACCCAAGAAACTACTCCCTTCTCCCCAAAAAGTGCCAGCACCCTTACCCACATATATTTCTTTGGTTCCTCTCAACAACCCATTTCCCTTTCTCCCCTGACTCAAGTAAATATTATCTTGAAGCCAACTGAGATTGGTTAACAAACCATTTTTAATATATACACACTTTTTTTTTTTTTTTTTGCTGGCCAGTACAGGGATTGAACCCAAGACCTTAATGTTAGTGGCTCTATGCTCTAACCAACCAAATTTATAAAAGTTTTGTTAAAGTTTCTTTTGAAGATTTAGGCCAACGGTTGTAACTTGTAGCCCTTGGCTTCTACATGTCTATAGGTAATAACAGCATATATTTTGCAGCATTTACTATTTCCAGGCACAATTCTTTGTTTATTAATTTTTTATGTCTTATTATATCCTTGAAGAAAGTACTCCTGCAAAGCCCACATTTTTAACCACAATGCTATACCATTTATATAAAATTATATGCCTATATCTGTATGAAGTACTTCAACGAGTTCATGAAAAAATAGAATTAAAGATAATATGAATCTTCCATGAACTTTGATGCACACAGAAATTTTCCCCGCCTTGTGAATAGAAGTTACCTCTGTGTGGTGGGATTTTTATAACTTTTATTTTCTTCTGCCTATTTTTTTTTAACAATAGCATGTAATAGAACTAGAAAGAGTAAAATAAAAAACCTAGTGCAACTCTACAGGTAAGAGCAAAGCTGAGTTAAGGTCTGTGTAATAAATGACACCTACTGACTAGGGTAATTAACTTGAACCTTTGTGTTGTACCATTTTGAACCTTGCTCTGACTTCCATATCATGTTTTGTTGTGTAGAAATTAGAAATCAATCAAACTATGTTCTATTAATGTAATTAATTATATTTTGCACAAGATATTTTGGGGAGAATTCATTGCTTTGCCCTTGTTTCTCTTATTTTTTCAAGCCTGACCAAAGCCTAGCCTCTGAGTTCATAAGCACCTGCCACAGTTTACCTTGGGATTGATACCTAATATTCCAACTTAATTTCTGGGAGGAAGCATTCAGCTTGATTAAGGGTTTTCTTGCTCTCAGTGGGATGTCAAACATCACACTCTTCGTTAGTAACTGAAGAAGGGGAGCTCTCTACTACTTGCTATTATCTTTTTCAATTAAGACTAAAAGACTGTTTTATCAAACAAGAAAATATCTACAAATAAATTATTCACATCTTTTGGATAGACTTCACAAAGTATGTTGCTGATTTTTTTTCTGTTTTTTCTTTTTTCCTTTTTTCTAGTTACAAAAAAGGCAACCAAAACACAATTTTGTTCTTGGAAAATGAAATAGAATGCCATCTTGTTTTTTTTTTTTTTTAATATATACCATATTAGCTACTTTTTATTTTCCAGGCCTTGATCTGCTCAATTTTTTTACTTCTTGTTTTTATTTATTTAGGCAACTGGTCAGAATGGGGATCTGAGCCCATGACCTTGATGTTATAAGGCTGTGTTCCAACCAACTGAGCTAACTGGGCAGCCCCTAAAATGCCATCTTATTTCAAATAATCTCCAAATGTGAAATAAGATAAAATAGAAAATCTCTTCAGTTTTATAATAGCTAAGCTAAAAAACTGCTTAAGAATATGATAATTTTTAATATAAGTAGATCAATGCATATTTCAATTACTTGTAAGTTTTCCTCATTTATTATTCTCCCCTTTATTGGCCAGTCTTTTTTTCCACTAATGTAAAAAAGAATGTGAGAATATTTCATTTATATTAAGATAAATGCCTTTAATCCCAGCCCAAATTAAAGTGTTGTATGGGTGCAAAAATGAATCAATAATTTATATATTAAATTCTTGTTTTAAATTTGAATGTCAAGGAATCTGAAATACAAGTAGGATATAAATCCTGAAATAATGTGCAAGCAATCAGGCTTTGGCAAGGAATTTTATCAACATGGATCATATGCATGACATGGTGCTGAAGATTTTAATCAGCCAAAAAAGAAAATACTTCTAAGAAAAAAAAAACCCTAAACTCTGTTATGAAATTTTGTTCACATATTTCAGAACTGATAGTCCAATTTTTTAATGAATTTGTTTTTCCCCCCAAACTCATCATTAATTAAATGATCTAAATCTCCACAGTCATAAAGTTGTAAAACTGGGATTTCAATTGAAGACTGTTTACAAGAGCAAAAATGTTGAAAATGACCTAAATGCTCAATACTAAGGGCGTGGCTAAATAATAAAAGATAAATTCATGCAATGAAATGTAATTAGCTATTAAAGGCATTCTGCTGACATGGAAATAGTGAAAAAGCAAGGTATAAACATCGAGTAAAATTACATTTCTGTTTTAAAAACTGCAATAGATACGTACAAGAAAATAGGTAAAAGGGTATATTTCAATGTTGTAACAGAAGCTTTTTTGGGGGGGGGAGAATTACATGTATTCTCTATTGATTTTGTCTATTCTTTTTTTTAAGTTTCTGGGTTTTTTCCCCCCACACAAAAAAGTCCCAATTTGCTAGGACTGCCATAACAAAGTATCACAGACTTGGAGGCTTAAGAGAGAAATTTATTTTTTTACATTTCTAGAAGCTAGAAGTCCAAGATCAAGATGTCAGCAAGGCTGGTTTCTTCTGAGGCCTCTCTCCTTGGCTTGTAGGTGGTCGTCTTCTTCCCGTTGACTTCACATGGTCTTCCTCTGTGGTCTATGCACAAAGTTTCTCTCTTATAAGGACACCAGGCATATTGGATTAGGGCCTGCTTGAATGATCTAATTTTAACTGATTACTTCTTAAAGACCCTCTCTTTAAATACAGTCACATTCTGAGGAATTTGGGATTAGGATTTTAACACATGAATTTTGAGGGGTCACAATTAAGTCCATAACAGTAATGCAGTAATGTTCATATATTCCTTTTGCAAAGAGAAATACAGGAACTTCATTTCAACAAGATAAACATTTTTTTAAAGCCCTTTCTCTCAATATTTCCAATTTAAATAAATTAATTGGTCTTTTTGTTTATAAATCTCTTAGGGGTTTGGTTATTAGGAGTCTCTCCTTC
>NW_007742220.1:22223-22452 GCF_000696425.1 Galeopterus variegatus
ATTAATTGGTCTTTTTGTTTATAAATCTCTTAGGGGTTTGGTTATTAGGAGTCTCTCCTTCCGAATCCTGGTCAACTCTATTTAACCTTCGGAGCCTCAGCCTAGACTTTGGGTGGTGATGACCCCATCAAGATAATGCCCACCTGCAGGCATTCCCTGAGGCATCTTCCTAGTCCATTTCTGATTAGTTTTTGAGTTGTAACAGCTTCCTCAGCCAACTGACTCCTCA
>NW_007742221.1:0-6641 GCF_000696425.1 Galeopterus variegatus
ATTCCACTCTCGTTATTTCAGGAAGAACTTTTAGAAGAACGAGCTAAAGAGATTCTGAGACTGAATGCTGAGCTACTTAGGGACCTGGAAACCAGGATCTGGACCCATGAAATGTGGGTGTCTCGTTAGCCTACAAGAGAGGAGAGTTAATGGGAATGTTTGGGTACCAGGAGGCAGCAGCGGGTTATTCTGTGTAGCTGCAGAGAGAGGGTAGTGACAGGTGGGCACACACCTCCTGTAAGGGGAGAACACCTGCCACCTGCCTCTGGGGCAGCGGGAGCCGGTCGGCCGTGCCAGGAGCGAGCAGCTTGTTGAAAGTGCTCAGCCCAACCAAGCTTGTTTCTTAGAAAACACTGGAAAGAATCCTTGTATCAGCCTAGTGGATGAACAGAACAGCACAAAGGCAATAATTCTCTTATTTCACATAATTGTCCTAAAAGCCACTGAAATTACTATGATACAGCACCTCATGCTATAATCATGTGTTAGTGACTTGGGAGGTTCTTTTGTATCACGTGTTACCCATTAGGAACATAAATGACCCTTTAGTCAGCACACACGAAAAGGACAGGCTGGTACCAGCCCTGTAGAGAAAAAGAAAGCCAGATAGCAGGTTTGTGATTTGTACTTTATTTTAAATTTGAACATAACTGAAATTTGCAGCTCTCAGCAATGTGGTCGAATGTGTAGACGTGACTATTTTAACTCCTGTTGGATTAAAAATTTTATAAATATTTATTCATTCTATTCACTGTTTTTCCAAACCTGGCTATCTGCATTTGTTGGTAACAATAGAAGTTTTTCTTTTTTTCTTTCTTTTTTTTCCTTTTTGTCTTTTTTTGTGTCCGGCAACGGATCGCAACCCTCAGTGTCACGCCCATACCGGACCGGGACCGGCAATGGGATCGCAACCCTCAGTGTTGCACCCACACCTCGCTCAGCCAGTGAGTGGGAACCGGTCTGTATGTGGGATCCAAACCCTCGGCGGGAGCGCCACCACACTCCCAAGCGGTGCACTGTAGCAGTGCACCACCGGGCCGGCCCTACAATAGAAGTTTTTCAATATAAGAGCATCTTAGAAAACTTGATCAATATTCCACAAAAGTATTTACCATTTATATCTTTAAACAAATGCAGAAACATAGGAACGTGGGTGTCAATTTGCTTTCACAATAACAGCACCAAAAGTTGATTGTTTTGTGACAATGGCTTTGTTTTCACTGCATCTGAGTTGCGTTTTAGGAGGAAAAGCTCACCGGTCTGGACCTAGAAGTGGGGAGAGAGAGACGGCTCCTGTGAGGTGTGGCCCGTGTTGGAGGGACATGTGCTGAACGCCAGCGTGCTCAGGTGATAACGTGTCCCCTCTGTCTCCGCAGCGCTTCGTTTGACTCCACGGTCCGGCTGTGGGATGTGGAGCGAGGGGTGTGTATTCACACACTGACCAAACACCAGGAACCTGTCTACAGTGTCGCTTTTAGCCCTGACAGGAAGTATATGGCCAGCGGCTCCTTTGACAAGTGTGTCCATATCTGGAATACTCAGGTAATCTCCTGACCCTCGGGGTTGAGTCCTTTGCAAAGTAATGCCCGAGTAGCTGTGTTTGCAGTGACCCGGGCTCAGAACAGCCACTAGGGAACTGGCGCTCAGGAATGAGCTGCCGCCCCCCACAGAGAGCCCAGGCCTGGGCTGTCTGTCTGGCTCCTCCTGGCTGCGCTCTTGCCTGGGACAGACACCCAGGGCCACTCCCTCCCCGGGAAAGGTGTCTGCTTCTGCTGTCCTCAGGGCTCACAGCTCCAAGCAAGACATCTTGGAGATGCCCCTCCTTGGAGGAGCCACCACCTTCTTTTCCCCTTTCTGAGCGGCTCCCCGCTGTCCCCGAGACCCGTGCAGCTCCTGGGCGGGTGGCCGGGCTGCACCCCGTGTGGTAAGCGCCAGTCACTGTGCTTTCTCTGCAGAGTGGCAGTCTCGTCCATAGCTACCGAGGCACCGGCAGCATCTTCGAGGTGTGCTGGAATGCTCATGGGAACAAAGTGGGCCCCAGCACCTCCGATGGCTCCGTAAGCAGCGCTAGAGTTAGCAGGGGCGGGTGCAGGGTCGGGGAGAGCCGGGGTGGCACTCGGCAGGGTTCAGCTCGTGCGCAGGGACTGCTTGCCGTGGCCCCACATCGGAGAGTGGCCCTCGCTTCAGCCCTTGCAGAATGTTCTTCTGGTCAACATTTCCTGGATGAAATTGGGGTGCTCTGCCCCTCTGAGGACATTAGGCAATACCTGGAGGCCTGTTGGGCTGTCACTGCTTGGGGGGTGGGAGGCTCCTGGCATCTCCTGGGTGGAGCCCAGAGATGCAGCACAACCTCCTCCCATGCACAGCACAGCATTGACCTCGAAGGCCAGGGTTCCCAAATGTTCTCGGAGGCCTTGCACTTAGGCCTAAGCTGCCACCTACCTCGCCATGTAGGCATGTGGCTGTGGCTCCTGCTCCTGGCCCTGTCACTCTGCCAGGTCAACCTTAGTCCTTGCCCTGGTGTTTCCCCCAGTGCTGTTTGCTTAAGTTTGGTTGGTCAGGTGCTCAGACACTAGCCTGTTCTTGGAGCTTCTCTGACCTTCATGACTGTGTTCCAATAAAACTTTATTCACAAAAATCGGTGCTTGGCCACCGTCTACCAACCCCTGCTCTAAAGGCACGTTTGTGTTGTCTCTCGAGATAACAGGTGCTCTGTCTTTCCTTCCAGGTGTGTGTTTTAGATCTGTGGAAGTAAACACAAAATATTACAGAAAAACTCACGAGTTGTAGTGGATCAACAGAGAACGTGTGGGGTCGTGGCCCTGTCCAGACACCGTTCTGTCAGCTCCAAAACTGTACGAACTTGACTTGCGTTAGAGTGGACTTGGAACTCAACTCGTCCCTGGCCACAGGAGTCTATATGTTTTCATAACCTTCATGGAGAAGTTCCAAAACAAACAAGCAAAAGCAAAAGCATACACACAGTCACATCAGAGGGGGACGAGTGGTCTCCAGCCAGGACCTTCAGCCTAGGAAGCAGGAAGCTAGACGTGCCCAGTGTGGTTTCCATCCAGAAGAGGCTCTGATGCCTGAACGGAAAACAAGAAAAAAGGAAGCTGTGCCAAAAAACAAAAACAGAAAACAAAGCAAAGAAGCAAAATGCTGTGATAAACCAGGAGGGGAAATGTCCTCTCCTCACGCTGGTGTTTTCTTTCCCCTGACAATTGGGACACTACAGCTGCTCTGGAAAAGGATGTTCAAAGACCAGTTTGTACCGATGCGATGTGCAACTTTGTCATCCCAACACTTTCTATTTTCTAGAATCTTCTTCATTCAGTGGTTTTTTCTATCAGCTGGAATTCTGTAGTCTGGGGGCCTTCGGTCTGGGATGGAAACTGTTTTGGGTTTGTTGCATCTTCCCTCTGTTGTTCCCTGCCCCCTCCACCTTTTCCCCTTGTCTGCTGTGGTCTGGCTTGTCAGAGCCCCTCGGTCAGTGCAGCCACATGGACATGGTGACAGAAGTCTCCAGTGGACAGCTTCCTCCCTCCCTCTGTCCCCTCCTCCCTCCTGCCCTCCCCGCCCCTACCCCTCACTCACCCTTCTCTGTCCCGTCCTCATAGTTGCTTCAGATCTTAGGTCTCAAGGGCACTTTGGGCGCATAATAAGTGCTTCATGTTAAGAAGGCAGGGCAGGGGGACTTTTTTTTTTTGTTTTTTGTCTTTTTTCCATGTCTGGCAACGGATCGCAACCCTCGGTGTTGCCCCCGCGCCTCGCTCAGCCAGTGAGCGGGAACCAGTCTGTATGTGGGATCCGAACCCTCGGGCGGGAGCGCCGCCATGCTCCCAAGCGGCGCACTATCCAGTGCGACACCGGGCCGGCCCGGGGAGGTGGACTTTTTATAGGAGAAAAAAAAATGACTTATAAGAGAAAGAGCCTGGAGTATTTTTGGAAAAGAAAAATATTTTTATGTTAAAACAATTTAAAAATCCTAAAATGGCTATCAGACATAGAGAGCTGTGTGTGATTCATAGTCTAGAAAATCTGTCAGGAGATGCAGGCAGGGCCCGAGGTGGCTTCCCCCGTGCCCTTCAGCTCCACAGGCAGTCAGGAAACTCGGTGGGAAGGGTCAGTCCTATGGGTGAGCAGCGGGTGGCTCTGCAGCTCACCGGGAGGACAAAGAACCACGTGGCCTCTTTCAGGGTGTGTGACCTTAGTGGCCGGCAGAAGAGAAGTGACTGCAGGATGGTGCACTCTGACCTCAAGGACGCATCCCCAGAACCAAGAGGCACTGAAGCCATTGAAAGCCACAGCTCGGCTCGCCGTGGCCTCATCTGCCTCCTCCCCACAGCCATGTCAATTCTCCAAGAGTGGGCCAGGCCGGTCCTGGCAAAGCTGACATCAAGGCTCCAGGGCGTCACTTGGTCTAATGATGACAAAAGGATGCGCAGAAGACAGCGTTGCAGCCCTAATGGCGAACGCTGTAGGCAGAGCGTCACTGATCATTTCTGCTGTCTTTACCATTTCCTCTCTCACACAAGACTAGGAGAGAGAGGGTTTTCTTAAAGAATGAATCTTTTTAGTGTTTTTAAAAAATTAATAGGGGCCGGCCTGGTGGTGCACTGGATAGTGTGCCGCTTGGGAAGCGCAGCGGCGCTCCCGTCCGAGGGTTCGGATCCCACATACGGACCGGTTCCCGCTCACTGGCTGAACGAGGCGCAGGAGCAACACCGAGGGTTGCAGTCCCATTGCCGGTCCCCGGTCCGGTGTGGGGGCAGCACTGAGGGTTGCGATCCACTGCCGGACACGGAAAAAGACAAAAAGACAAAAAAAAAAAAAAAAATTAAACAAGGCTTTGTGTTCCTAGTAATTTTCCTTCATTGGATCGGGTGACCTCTGTGCTCCTATTGTCACAACCCAACACTGGCTTACTTTTGAAATCAGCAATGGGGGCAGGGACCGACGGCTGGGGCCCATCTCTCATCGCCGTCCTGTGGGCCAGGGAAGAGCTGAGGACAGTGGCGAGCCTGTGGCGGCTGTGGCGCCGGCTGGCAGTGGTAGGGTTCACTGGTGTGTGTTCCAGCCACGAGACCTTGTTATTCAGGGGGCAGCACCCTTCTTTAGAGCCGAAAACCAACACCTGGGAAGGGCAGGGGCTTCCTAGAGAACTTGGAATGGGCCGGGAGCAGCTACCAAAGCGAAGGGGCGTTGGTCATTCCCAGGTCATTCACTGGACCCCACCTGGGCCTGTGAATTATTCAAGCCCAGAAAGTGCTCTGCTTCCAAGTAAGGCTTTATTGGGGCTCTGTCACCTGAACACTTAGTGACGAAGGCCGAAGTCCCATGGAGTAACCACCTCCATGTCTGAAGACAGCCGGCACCCCCAGACTCACTGCTGATTCCTGTCCCCAGAGTGCGTGAGGTTTGGGGGGCAGCATGTTGGGGTCCAGATGAAGACCATCCCCCCCCCAGATGAGAGTGTTTTCATCTCTGCAGAGCATCGGCTCCTGGAGGTCAGACCACGGTCAGGACGTGGCTTGTGCATGGCAACTGGAGACTGGTGTGGCATGGTGACAGGGGAAGTACTGGAACTAATTCACTAGACAATCTTCCTGGGAATGTCGGGAGCCAGGGTCTCACCAAAGCGCTGGCTTCAGCCTCCATATGAATCTCAACCACCTTGAGATTAAGGTTGGAGCCGAGGGCTGGGGTCACGGACAACGGGCTTCCCATCCCTGTGCACAAGAGTGAGCCTCGGACGAAGTGGGCGGCCACCCCCCAGCTGGCCACGGGGACCAAGCATGAGGGTGTCGCTGGCGCCCCTCGAATCCGTGCCTGTCCTCAGCAAACAGCGCCATCGACCACTAGTTTGGGGCCCCCAACACGTGTGGCCATCGCGCCCTCCTGCCAGGCACATGGGAGATTCACCTTCGGGGTCCACGGTGGCCACCTGGACATGTGACTGTCAGACATCGCTTACAGCTCTGAGACCCTCGTGAGGGACGCTTCAGTCTTAGTGACCAAATTCAACCTCGAAAGCAGACATAACACAACGATCCTTCCTGGAATCTTTGATTGGATTTGAAATGACCAAGAGCCACATCCAGCACGCACCTGGGGAGGGAGCCGCCCCGGGCGGAAGGGCCGGATGTCACAGGGTGAAACCTCTGACCCTGCGCGACACCATAGGACTTGACTTTGGTTTTTGTCTTTCTAAAACTAGATCCTGGAGCCAAGAGAAGTGCACTTTGTCAATTGTGAGGGTCTTCGTTCCTTCTTATTTCTCTCTTTTTCAACCTCTCGTTCCACCTTTTTTTTTTCATGGTGTTTCTTGTCCAATGCAGAAATGTCCCTCCCACCACTCACTGAAGCTTCGAATTCTGGCTTCTGCAGTTATATTGTCTGTGTCAGACGTACAGCCAGACCTCTTCCTGTCCACATTGCCCAGATCCTGTTGCAGTGACATGGAGCCCCGTCCCATTCTCCTTCCACCCCCACTCACCCTCACGCTCTTTGGAAAAAAAGAATCACCTTGTGTGATGTAGCTCATTTGTTTCAAGAGAAAATCAACAGATCATATTCTGTGTCTTGAATAAATTGCTCTATTTTGATATTAGAGAACCTGGTTGGTGTGCTCTCTCCAT
>NW_007742221.1:7861-10463 GCF_000696425.1 Galeopterus variegatus
GGCGCGCTTTTAACACAGTGTGTCCTTTTCATTATTTTAGTTCAGGCCGGTTGTTTAAAAAAGTCAGTGCAAACCAATTCTGTCTTGTTAGCAGATTGGTTTGTGGGGAATTTGAGTTCAAAGATTAGCCCTGAGTAACTAGAAGAACCTAAAGTTATAGGACGTGGCTAACTGTTGATGGTCACTTCAGCCTGTCCCAGAGGAACACGTTGCAGTATTTACTGACATGTGCTCTATGCTGGATGCTACCACGTTCCATCTATGCCACTTTAATTACTTGGTGGGTGTAACATAATTGAATTAGTTTGTGGATGTTGCAGTCCCTGTTATGTGAGGAGGCAATAGATTTGGAGAGGCAGAGAAGGCAGATCAGCAGACGCTGCCACTGTTAACATCAGGTTTCATGAACATACAAGTGACACAGAAAGTCATGGTGTCCCTTGACTCTTATCCTAGCATGTCCCTGCGCTGGAACAAAGCAGGGGGCTAAGGCTGTTCCTGCCTGCCTTGGCTCAGTGCTTCAACGGAGGATGTCTGTGGCCTGTGACTCAGATTCTGGCAGACCCCGATGTCTTGAATTGGCAACTTGAGACTAAATGTGAAGTGACCAACTGTAACCTTTAGGGAAACCTACCTTGTCTTCCAGTCTTATTCTTCTGTTTTTTGACCAATCACACTCCCAGATAGTGGATTTGGGGTAACATACAGAAGCCACAGAAGGCCCCCCAGGAAGAAACTTGTGCCATCCCTCAGCGGGCAGCCCACAAAGCGTGTGACAGAGTCCCCAGGATGAATGCATATGTGACGTGGCTTTTGGGGCTTCAGCGACAATTCTGGTCACATATTAATAGCTTTCAGTGTGTTTCTTTATCCTGTAGAGGAAGCAACTGGAATCACATGATTGCCCAAGATTAATGTAACTTTAATACTCAGATACATGTAACTGTTTGCTGCAGGGATTCCAAAAATGTTTTCCTTTGTCCATTGAGGCTCCCAACTTAATTGTATTTAGTTTGGGAACTTAAGCTTCAACTCACTGAACAGAAACCTTTTTTTCCCCTTAATTGCCCCCCCCCCAATGTACCATTCCCAAAGGATATTTGAGAATATTTTCTGTGTTCACACAGAATATTCTCTGCCCCTGTGGGTTCTGGCTGTTGATTACTGTTGATGGAAACCCAGAAGTCACTCTGTGATGTGCATGAGAAGGGGCAGGTGCGGGTGGGGGACAGATTCATGCCCTTAAAAAAGGACTTTGTATTTGGCTGAATGGTATTTTTCCAGCCTGGATCCTGTGTCTATGAAGCATCTGATGCACAGCAAGGCAAGCAAGGCATCCGGACGCAGCTCTACGTGGAGAACAGAGTAGAGGGTGTGGGGGACAGCAGGACTGGTTGGGGAAGATGTCACCTACAGGACTAACCTTCCCCTAAAACTTGATGTTAACGGTCTGAAGACGGAGGCTTTGGTTAGGAATATAGTCCTCAAGCAGAAGGTACTTATTCAGAGACACTCAGGACAGTAGCTGGGTGTATATATCCTACCGTCACTGCACAGTCCTAGACGGTGACGATGATGGTGATATCTTCCTCTGTACTGGGGGAGATGAATAGACTTAAAGCTTTTGATGGTGTGACAACTAAACTGGCTGATAAAATGGCCAGTAAATTAAAGTCAGATGGGAGCTGTCTGATGGTAACAGTTTCATCTTTCCAGCCAGACTCCCCTCTGTCACAGCCTTGTCCTCACAGACCAGCCCAGACTCCTGGCTGTATGTCCCAGTTCCCTCTCTCTCTGAAGAGAGGATGTCCCTCCTGCAGTTGTCCCTCCATCCCATTATCATCATCGTGTTCCCTCTATGGGATCGTTCCCCTCAGCATCCCAACGTGCTCTAATGTCGGTCATTGTGAAAACAATAACAAAACAAGCCTCCTGTGACTGTACGGCCCCTGCAGCAATGAGGCTTCCACAGAAATTGCACCAAACCAATTATCATCTCATTTCTTCCTTGGCTTGCTCAGTCATCGTCTCCTTGTTCCCTAGATCAACCTTATACACAACGTCTCTGATGTGCATTTCTCCATGCCCAGTGCCTGTCGAGTCGCTGTGAGAAGGTGTCCGCTCACCCTCTTCCTCTAGCGGCTCACCCCAGTCAAAAGCATCATGCTCTGGGCGTCAGCTGGTGATGCTCAGTGTCCTGTCTTGGAGGGGTCCCTTTCACTGCATAATCGGATCAGTCAGGGTTCTGGTTTGCAAGCTGCAGCAACTGACTCTGGCTAGCATAAACCAAAAAGGATTGAGAAGGATTGTGGCAGCTTTCAGAAGCTCTGGAGAACCAATTTGGCAGCTACACAGAACCGCCAACATCAGGCTGCAAACCTTGGCCAAGACAATGACAAAGACAGCAGCGGATACTTCCCACAGCCTGATACTGGACCCTGGACCTGCCCCTCAAAGCACAACCAATGCACCTTCCAGCAAAGACCTGCCTGCTGCCACCACTGCTCCTTCAGAACAGCTTCTCTGCCACCTGTTCTCTTAGGCCCTCACTTCTAACTTAAAGACTTGGGAGACATCTGACTGGCACTGCTAAGTCATGCAC
>NW_007742221.1:11392-15187 GCF_000696425.1 Galeopterus variegatus
ACACACACACACACACACACACACACACACACATGTACATTCATGCTCTGCATAACAACATTTCAGTCAACAATGAGCAGCATATATGACAGCGGTCCCATCAGATTATAATGACTATACCACATAGCCTGAGTGTGTACTAGGCTATACCATCTAGGTTCATGTAGGTACTCTCTATGATGTTCACAGAGTGGTGACACCACCTAATGACACATTTCTCAGAACAGATCCTCAATGTTATGTGACGCATAACTGTGTGGAGATACGGACAAGGATCTGAGCAAAGTCAGGTTCCAAGGATTCCTTTGACTATGTCATAGGTGAGTCCAGCATGGGAACACAGGCTAAATTAGTGACAAAAGCCATGCCCCTTCTCCACCCAGTGATTCTGATGAGCGCCCAGGTTGTGAAGGACTGTAATAGCTATTTGAGAAATTGATTACTTGGCAGAGCAGCATCCACAAGGAGGCATTTTGAAGTTATGTAAATGGCACTGACAAGCGATAACACTGTCCCGTTATGTATTACACAAAGGGAAAACAAATCGCCCGTGAACTTCATGGAGTGACTCACTTGGTGTCTAATTAGTCTGTGATTACAGGCTTGTAAATTGCCAGCTCGCTGGTAAACATTCACTCCATTTTAGCCAATTGTGGGAGAGGTTGGAGGTAGAGGTTATGTAGCCATGGTAATGTTTCTGTATCCTAAAGGACACCATTCTGGGGGGTATCCTAAAGGACACCGTTTTGGGGGAGAGGACCACAGTATATGAAGTTAGTCACTGAGATTGGCACTAAGTTGAATTCTCAAAGCCTTAGGCAAAATGCTCAAGCACGCCTTTAGGAAGAAAGCCATTACTTGGCATTTACAAAATGCAGCAGGTCTGAAAATGGAGCAAGACAATGCTTCCTGTAGTCAAAGTCCTTTTCAATACAAGAGATAGGATTAGGCAATAGAAAAGGGGTTGCCACAGATTCAAACATCTGTATATCCCCCAAAGGTGCATTATTAGAATGCTGAGCATCTTCCTTTTCCAATGTTGTGTTAAGAATATTTTCAAACATATAGAAAAGTTGAAGAAATTGGACAGTAAACACCCATTTTACCTATCACCTCCAGCAGGGGCCAGCAAACTTTTCCTATAAAGGATAGAGAGTCAGTATTTTAGGCCTATGGGCCAAGAGGCAGGATGGAGCAACTATCCTCACTGAAAGGCTAGTAATCTTTTTCTTACTTTATTTTATACTTATATTACTATTTATATTACTTTAAATAATGTTAAAACCATCCTTAGCTTGTGGGTCATATAAAAATAGGCAACAAGCTAGATTTGGCCCACGGGCCATAGTTTGCCAACCCTTGACCTAAAGTTCAACTGACGTTTTGCTCTTGTAGGGGAGGCAGGATTTTACCTCTACCCTTATAGGTGTTTTTGGCTGGGCCTGAGAATTAAATTGATGTAAGATAGATCCATAGGAGAAAAACATATGAATTTATTTAATATGTTTTATATGACATGGGACCCTTCATAAGGAAATGAAGACCTGAAGACGCAGGTAGAGTTGTGCACTTATATGCTGCATTGGACAAAGAGTAGTCAGCTATGAAAATGTGACAGGGTAAAGGGGCTTGGGCTCGTGTAGTGACAGAGAAGTGACTAGGAGGATAAGGGCTAGTCTAACAACGTTTGTTTGTACAGAATTCCTTTAGCCTCAACTTGCCATCCCTGATGATAAGAATGATACTCTCCTTCTCGTACAGGAAGGGCATCTTTCACACGTGAATTTCATCTCCTTCTTTTAAGAAACAAAATGAAGGTCAGAGCGATCTTCTTGCACCTGCTGTTTTTCGAGTGCCTGTAACTCAAAATAGTCAATCTGCCAGAGTGGCATACTTTGGGTGGCGTATTCTAAAGTCCTTCACTCTGTTTGCTCTGTCACATAGCTGGCCAGCTCTGCCTCTCGTTTTTCTGGGATATCTTTCAAGAGTCAAAAGGTAGCAGTTAAAATCATAGGTATATCAGGATACTTCAAAAAGTTTGTGGAAAAATGGAATTAAAGATAATACAAATCTTTCCATGAACTTTTGAAGACCCCTTGTATGTCTCTTCTCAACACAGCAAGAGGTAATGTGAACAGGACAAAACATCATGACTAAAATGAGACCTTAGATTCAGTCCTGTGATCTTTTAGTACTTTGGGAATTCTTAAGGTTTACTTGCATTGAATTTTTGAATGTTTCTGTTAATACAAAATTATATATTCATGTAAGTTTCTGTTAATATAATATAGGCAAATAGAAAACTAAGAGCCTGTCTTCCACGTGACTTTGTGAATCGAAACTTTAAAAATGCCTCTCANTAGGCAAAATGCTCAAGCACGCCTTTAGGAAGAAAGCCATTACTTGGCATTTACAAAATGCGGCAGGTCTGAAAATGGAGCAAGACAATGCTCCCTGTAGTCAAAGTCCTTTTCAATACAAGAGATAGGATTAGGCGAAAGAAAAGGGGTTGCCGTGGATTCAAACATCTGTATATCCCCCAAAGGTGCGTTATTAGAATGCTGAGCATCTTCTTCCTTTTCCAATGTTGTGTTAAGAATATTTTCAAACATATAGAAAAGTTGAAGAAATTGGACAGTAAACACCCATTTTACCTATCGCCTCCAGGAAGGGCCAGCAAACTTTTCCTNCTCTCTCTCTGAAGAGAGGATGTCCCTCCTGCAGTTGTCCCTCCATCCCATTATCATCATCATGTTCCTTCTATGGGATCGTTCCCCTCAGCATCCCAACGTGCTCTAATGTCGGTCGTTGTGAAAACAATAACAAAACAAGCCTCCTGTGACTGTACGGCCCCTGCAGCAATGAGACTTCCACAGAAATGGCCCCAAACCAATTATCATCTCATTTCTTCCTTTGCTTTCTCAATCATCATCTCCTTGTTCCCTAGATCAACTTTATACACAATGTCTCTGATGTGCATTTCTCCATGCCCAGTGCCTGTCGAGTCGCTGTGAGAAGGTGTCCGCTCACCCTCTTCCTCTTGCAGCTCACCCCAGTCAAAAGCATCATGCTCTGGGCGTCAGCTGGTGATGCTCAGTGTCCTGTCTTGGAGGGGTCCCTTTCACTGCATAATCAGATGAGTCAGGGTTCTGGTTTGCAAGCTGCAGCAACTGACTCTGGCTAGCATAAACCAAAAAGGATTGAGAAGGATTGTGGCAGCTTTGAGAATCTCTGGAGAACCAATTTGGCAGCTACACAGAACCGCCAACATCAGGCTGCAAACCTTGTCCAAGACAATGACAAAGACAGCAGCGGATACTTCCCACACCCTGATACTGGACCCCGGACCTGCCCCTCAAAGCACAACCAATGCACCTTCCAGCAAAGACCTGCCTGCTGCCACCACTGCTCCTTCAGAACAGCTTCTCTGCCACCCGTTCTCTTGGGCCCTCACTTCTAACTTAGAGACTTGGGAGACATCTGACTGGCACTGCTAAGTCATGCACCCTGCTCTAGCTGCAAGAGAGTCTGGAAAAGCAAGTAGCTAGCCTCTCTGCTTCTCAAATGAGAGGTGGAGCTGTGTTTCATCAGGTTGGAGAGAATGCTCAAGGAGAGATTAAGAAGGTACAGCAACAACTATCAGAGACCCCTGGGCAACCCAGAAACCAAGGCCCAGGGTGCTCTAAATGCATCTGCAGCTTTGTGACTCCAAAAGTCCAATTCTAGAATGAAAAGGAGACCTAATCTTGATGTGAAGGGAAATGTCACATGGCAGAGCTGTCCACAGTGTCCTGA
>NW_007742221.1:16130-22450 GCF_000696425.1 Galeopterus variegatus
TTTATCTGAAATATCGTTCAAGAGTCAAAAGGTAGCAGTTAAAATCATAGGTATATGAGGATACTTCAAAAAGTTTGTGGAAAAATGGAATTAAAGATAATACGAATCTTTCCATGAACTTTTTGAAGACCCCTTGTATGTCTCTTCTCAACACAGCAAGAGGTAATGTGAACAGGACAAAACATCATGACTAAAATGAGACCTTAGATTCAGTCCTGTGATCTTTTAGTACTTTGGGAATTCTTAAGGTTTACTTGCATTGAAGTTTTGAATGTTTCTGTTAATATAAAATTATATATTCATGTAAGTTTCTGTTAATATAATATAGGCAAATGGAAAACTAAAAGAGCCTGTCTTCCACGTGACTTTGTGAATCGAAACTTTAAAAATGCCTCTCAGAGGAATTACAGCTATTTTCCTGGCCGTGCATTGGAACAGTTCGTTCCCTCTCATTCTTGATCCTCTGTTTCAGATCAGGACCATTCTGAGCGGCTTCATCATCAGGGGCTACTTGGGGAAGTGGACCCTGCTAATTAAGATGGTCACCCTGGTGCTGGTAGTGTCATCCGGCCTGAGCCTTGGGAAAGAAGGGCCGCTGGTGCACGTGGCTTGTTGCTGCGGCAACTTCTTCAGCAGCCTTTTCTCCAAGTACAGCAAGAATGAGGGCAAGAGGCGCGAGGTGAGCCGGCCAGCTGCCGCTGCAGGAAAGCGTTCTGCCCGCAGCCCCTCCATGGTCTCGCCTGCACGCGCTGCTGTTCACGGAGGGCCCGGAGCTCATACGGAACTGTTTGCCTTGCAGGTGCTTTCAGCGGCGGCTGCGGCTGGAGTCTCCGTGGCCTTTGGTGCTCCGATCGGGGGTGTGCTTTTCAGTCTGGAAGAGGTGAGAAGGGGCAGCGGAGGGAATGCGTGGGGCTGAGAGGCAAGGACCGCGGATGACGGGCATAGCAGTGAGCCTTCGTCTCCTGCCCTGTGAGGAGTAGACTCAAAGAAGTGTTGCATAAGATTCCTGCAGTTAATTAAGGAGCTGCCATTTAAAAATATTGTTTTAAAAATTGCCAACGTGAATTTGTTTTGAAGATTTATAGCGTCGTCTCTGTTTCTCAGAGCCAGCTGAATTAAGCCTTTTTGGTTTTGGTAACGCTAATGGATCATTCCAGGTGTTGGCTGGTTGGCAAACGTTTTCCGTAAAGGGCCAAATGGGAAATATTTCCAGCTCTGTGGGCCACACAATTTCTGCTGCAACTGCCCAACTTGGCCATGTGGCACAAAAACAGCCATAGACAACACATAGTTCGTGAATGGGTATGGCTGTTTTCCCATGGGCACTGAAGTTAGAGTTTTCTTTTTTTAATATCGTGTGTGTGTGTGTGTGTGTGTGTGTGTGTGTTTGTGTGTGTGTGTTTATCATTATGCAATTTTAACTTTCTTTGTGGCCTTTTACCATGAAATTAGAATTTTCTATAGTTTTCACATGTCACAAAATATTGTTCTTCTGAGTAGCTCAACTCAAAAAAACCTTTTTTTCTTCTCCAAACATTTAAAAATGTAAAAACCATTCTTAACTCATGTGCCTTACAAATACTTTTGCTGGGCTGGAGTTGACCTGTGGGCCAGAGTTTTCCAACCCCTGAATCAAATCCAGAGGTTTATTTGCTTTTAGGAGGGTCTCTGTGCTATGAACAGGATTATGATTAAATATTTTTCTCTTAAAAAAAGCGGCTTAAGCCACCTTGCTCAGTATCCATATTACTTTTAGACACAATTAGATCCTTTGGTATCTTCGCTGGTGCATTTTGTCAAAGTCAAGCCTGGACTGACTGATGAAGTGAGTGCCGTTCGTCCATGTTTGGTCCCAGTGCGTCTCATGCTGGGCGCCAGCAGGTGGCTGCTGACCAAAGGGGCTGGACTCTGAGCAGCTCTTTCTCTGGCCAGTCTCTAATTTTCTTCTTCTTCATCCCAGGTCAGTTACTACTTTCCCTCGGAGACATTGTGGAGGTCATTTTTTGCGGCCCTGGTGGCGGCCTTCACGTTGCGATCCATCAATCCCTTTGGGAACAGCCACCTTGTTCTCTTTTATGTGGAATATCACACGCCCTGGTACATGGCTGAACTCTTCCCCTTCATCCTTCTTGGGGTGTTTGGGGGCTTGTGGGGAACCCTCTTCATCCGCTGCAACATCGCCTGGTGCAGGAGGCGCAAGACCACCCGGCTGGGGAAGTACCCGGTGCTGGAGGTCATTGTGGTGACTGCCATCACCGCTGTCATTGCCTACCCCAATCCCTACACACGCCAGAGCACCAGTGAGCTCATTTCTGAGCTGTTCAATGACTGTGGGGCCCTTGAGTCCTCCCAGCTGTGTGACTACATCAACGACCCCAACATGACCCGGCCTGTGGATGACATTCCAGACCGGCCAGCTGGGTTTGGTGTTTACACGGCCATGTGGCAGCTGGCCCTGGCGCTGATCTTCAAAATCGTCATCACCATATTTACCTTTGGCATGAAGGTAAGTGAAGGGGAAGAAAGTGAGGGTGGGTGCTGGCGGGGGAAGAACCCATGTCCTTCTGGGGACAGCACCCTACTCTCCTGAACAAAATTGTCATGGGAGGAAAAGGGGACCCGACCTTTCTTGAATGTTCTCATGTGCTGGGCACTTGACATTCTTTCAGTCATCAGGAAACAATTCTTTTAATAACCAACAAGCCTGTGAAATGAGGTTTTAATCCCATTTTACAAGTGAGGAAGCTGAGGCTCAGAGACCTGGAGTGGCCTGATCAGACCCACAGCATATGGGAGACAGAGCTGGGCATGGAGCTCACTTCATCTCACTCCCAGACCAGGGGTGACCACAGCTTTGCCTGCTGGCAGGGTGATGCCAGGTGGTGGGACAAGCCCGTGTGTGGCCCAGTTAGGATCGGTGAGCATGCATTGAGCATCCGCTGTATCTAGGCACTGTGCTAAGTCCAAGCACACAGAACTTGAAACAGAATGCTGCCCCTAAAGAGCACACGGCTCTGGGAGAGACAGATGCAAACCCAGCGTTCTGAGACCGTGTGACAGCACCCTATGCTCCACACCACGTGAGGGCATCCCAGTATGCGTGGGGCTGGAGCCACGACGGGGCTCTTTGCACACATCCTCTCTTGATAAGGAGTGTCCTCAAGAGCTGTGGATGACAGCATGTGCTTTCCTCATTTTTGTTCCTAAAGCCAGAGATGAGAGCTTCTTTTTCCCTGCTTTTAAACACTGCGTTAAAATCACACATACTTTGAAAGCCCTTCCTAAAGAGCTTTCTTTTATGGAACCTGACATTAAGTTGTTATTGCTTTTTTTAAAAAAATTGAGGTAAAGTTTACATAACGTGAAATCGATCATTTTAAAGTATACACTTTAGTGGTATTAAGTACATTCACAGTGTTGCGCAACCGTCACCTCGGTCTAGTTTCAGAACATTTTCATCCTCTTAATAGGAGACCCCATGTCCATTAGCAGTCCCTCCCCGTTCTCTGCCCCAGCAGCCCCTGTCAACCACCGATCTGCTTTCTGTCTCTATAGGTTTGCCTATTTCGGACAGTTCATTTTAATTAAATTAATTCATTTCAGACCATCCTTGTGGGACTGGCTTTTTTCACTTCGCACAGTGTTTGCAAGGGTATCCATGTTGGAGCACGTGTCAGCACCTCATTCCTTTTTCTGGCTGAAGAGTGCTCCACTCTGTAGATTCCCCACACGTTGTTTATCCACTCATTCTTTGATGGACATGTGGGTTGTTTCCACCTTTTGGCTATTGTGAATAGTGCTGCTACTGCTTACTTAAAAAGCAAAATGGAACTTTTATTAGCGTGTTAGAGTGTGATAACAGAGTATCATATAGAGATGTGTACAGCTTAGTGAATTTTCACAAAACCCACGTGCTTGTGTAACCAGCACCCAGGACCAGAAGCACAACATTACCCACCCCCCCAGAGCCCCTGACGTGCTCCATTACTTTTGCTTTCTGAGTGGTATTTCTGTGAATTGTCTTTTTTTTTTTTAAGTCTAAGAAATGGTGGGCCGGCCCGGTGGCGCACTGGATAGTGCGCCGCTTGGGAAGCGCAGCGGCGCTCNGGCTGGACTCTGAGCAGCTCTTTCTCTGGCCAGTCTCTAATTTTCTTCTTCTTCATCCCAGGTCAGTTACTACTTTCCCTCGGAGACATTGTGGAGGTCATTTTTTGCGGCCCTGGTGGCGGCCTTCACGTTGCGATCCATCAATCCCTTTGGGAACAGCCACCTTGTTCTCTTTTATGTGGAATATCACACGCCCTGGTACATGGCTGAACTCTTCCCCTTCATCCTTCTTGGGGTGTTTGGGGGCTTGTGGGGAACCCTCTTCATCCGCTGCAACATCGCCTGGTGCAGGAGGCGCAAGACCACCCGGCTGGGGAAGTACCCGGTGCTGGAGGTCATTGTGGTGACTGCCATCACCGCTGTCATTGCCTACCCCAATCCCTACACACGCCAGAGCACCAGTGAGCTCATTTCTGAGCTGTTCAACGACTGTGGGGCCCTTGAGTCCTCCCAGCTGTGTGACTACATCAACGACCCCAACATGACCCGGCCTGTGGATGACATTCCAGACCGGCCAGCTGGGTTTGGCATTTACACGGACATGTTGACAGCTGGCCCTGGCACTGATCTTCAAAATCGTCATCACCATATTTACCTTTGGCATGAAGGCAAGTGAAGGGGAAGAAAGTGAGGGTGGGTGCTGGTGGGGGAAGAACCCATGTCCTTCTGGGGACAGCACCCTACTCTCCTGAACAAAATTGTCATGGGAGGAAAAGGGGATCCGACCTTTCTTGAATATTCTCATGTGCTGGGCACTTGACATTCTTTCAATCATCAGGAAACAATTTTGATAACCAACAAGCCTGTGAAATGAGGTTTTAATCCCATTTTACAAGTGAGGAAGCTGAGGCTCAGAGACCTGGAGTGGCCTGATTAGACCCACAGCATATGGGAGACAGAGCTGGGCATGGAGCTCACTTCATCTCAGTCCCAGACCAGGGGTGACCACAGCTTTGCCTGCTGGCAGGGTGATGCCAGGTGGTGGGACAAGCCCGTGTGTGGCCCAGTTAGGATCGGTGAGCATGCATTGAGCATCCGCTGTATCTAGGCACTGTGCTAAGTCCAAGGCACACAGAACTCGAACCAGAATGCTGCCCCTAAAGAGCACACGGCTCTGGGAGAGACAGATGCAAACCCAGAGTTCTGAGACCGTGTGACAGCACCCTACGCTCCACACCACGTGAGGGCATCCCAGTCTGCGTGGGGCTGGGGCCACGACGGGGCTCTTTGCACACATCCTCTCCTGATGAGGAGTGTCCTCAAGAGCTGTGGACGACAGCATGTGCTTTCCTCACTTTTGTTCCTAAAGCCAGAGATGAGACAGCTTCTTTCTCCCTGCTTTTAAACACTGCATTAAAATCAGACATACTTTGAAAGCCCTTCCTAAAGAGCTTTCTTTTATGGAATCTGACATTAAGTTGTTATTGCTTTTTTTAAAAAAAAAAATCGAGATAAAGTTTACATAACGTGAAATTGATCATTTTAAAGTGTACGTTTTAGTGGTATTAAGTACATTCACAGTGTTGCGCAACCGTCACCTCGGTCTAGTTTCAGAACATTTTCATCCTCTTAATAGGAGACCCCATGTCCATTAGCAGTCCCTCCCCGTTCTCCACCCCAGCAGCCCCTGGCAACCACCGATCTGCTTTCTGTCTCTATAGGTTTGCCTATTTCGGACAGTTCATTTTAATTAAATTAATTCATTTCAGACCGTCCTTGTGGGACTGGCTTTTTTCACTTCGCACAGTGTTTGCAAGGGGTATCCATGTTGGAGCACGTGTCAGCACCTCATTCCTTTTTCTGGCTGAAGAGTGCTCCACTCTGTAGATTCCCCACATGTTGTTTATCCACTCATTCTTTGATGGACATGTGGGTTGTTTCCACCTTTTGGCTATTGTGAATAGTGCTGCTACTGCTTACTTAAAAAGCAAAATGGAACTTTTATTAGCGTGTTAGAGTGTGATAACAGAGTATCATATAGAGATGTGTACAGCTTAGTGAATTTTCACAAAACCCACGTGCTTGTGTAACCAGCACCCAGGACCAGAAGCACAACATTACCCACCCCCCCAGAGCCCCTGACGTGCTCCATTACTTTTGCTTTCTGAGTGGTATTTCTGTGAATTGTCTTTTTTTTTTTTAAGTCTAAGAAATGGTGGGCCGGCCCGGTGGCGCACTGGATAGTGCGCCGCTTGGGAAGCGCAGCGGCGCTC
>NW_007742221.1:26681-27271 GCF_000696425.1 Galeopterus variegatus
AGACGAAACTGCTTGCTTCTCCCTGCCCTTTGTTTTTTATTTCTAAGGTGCTTCCCTTCAATGTCTAAAACCTCTTCCCAATGTTAAGTAGCTTTTAAAATACCTTTAAAGTATCTCCATCAAAGGCTTTATAAGATAACCATAAGCTATGGCCTAATTTTAGCTTGCTGTTCAAACATTTTTTCCTCCCCCGAAGCAAAAATTGATTTTGTATTTTAGACACCATAGCAAGTTTGTGCTTCACTGTTTGTTGCTTTAATATAAGTCCTGTCCCTTAACAGGTAGGTGCTTTCAGGCGTAAATATTGCCTAATAAATAACGAGTTTTTAAAAGTTGTTTAAGTAAGGTTGGGTTTCTGTTAAAGTAATGTAATCAGCATCCTTTAAGGAATGTATTCAGTCCCCGAAATCCTTTAAGCAAAGGTTGAAACTTCAAAACTACAGTAATAAATGTCACAGAATCCATTATCTATTGTATGGTTGCAGGCACACCTGCTAAGAGACAGCTTACTAATTTCGCTGAAACCCATTACTGTCATCAGGGGGAAGCACTAATTGTCATCAAGTGGTTAGGGAAGACATTTAGGCTTG
>NW_007742222.1:0-5902 GCF_000696425.1 Galeopterus variegatus
AATGGTTTAGCACCAGGTTACCAATGAATGTGCATTGTGTGATGGGTGAGAGGTGACTGTGATCAGTGCATTGAGTGATGGGGATTAGGATTCCCAATCCCATTGTTATTTGTTAGGGCCAGAGGGTACCCTCCTGGCCTTCATAGGATGGTTTGATGTTGTATGCAATTTTGACAGCCATTATTATTAAGTCTTTCACTGTACCTAGGGAGATATCAGAGTTTCTATTGGTCAGAGCCTAGAAATCTCACGATAAAAAAAACTTCAGGCTGTTCTGCTCAGAGAATTAGGTAGCCACAGGCATGAGATTTGTTCTGGTTCTGACAATGGCTAAGATCTACCCATTTATGAAATAAAATATGCCAGTGATGTCATGATGACCTCCCTATCTGAGTAGCATGAAGCATGTTGCTCTGAAGCTAATTGTCAGTGTGTCCAGCCTTTGACCCTGGAATAGATCAAACAATCCAGAAGGGCCCAGCTTTTTCTTCTCCTGGCCTGCAGTTGCCATGACGAGGGTTCCTAGCCCTGGTGTGGGACTCTGTCCCCTCTACCCAACTTAGTGAGTTCAGAAGGAGACTGGGAGAAACAAGCAGAAACTTTTTTATTCCTCCATTTTTGTCTATCTTTAGGCCATAGAACTTAGTCGTGAAGCCCAAGATCAATTAAGAGCAGTACCAGGTTGTCATATGAGTCCCCCCACTAACACCTCCCCTATCCTCTTTGAGGACAGCAGTGTCCCGGGAACTGTGCCAGGAAGTGGGATGGGGTTCCAATCCAACATTCATTGAGCAGAAGTCAAACTTTTCTCCCCAAGTTGTTTAAATTGACTTGCAAAGTGCTGTTCTCTAATGGGTAATTAGTATTAGATGGAAATTGCCTCAGGGAAAGAGGGGGTGATGTGCCCTGGGAGTCTTCCCTTCAGGAGAGGAGGCTCCTATAACAGGTCTGGTTTCTGCTCACTCAGGTTCTAGAAGGCAAATCCCCAGACAGAATCCTAATTTCCTCACCGGTCCTGGGAAGCACTCTGCCAGTGAGGCACTGTGTCTGCTTCTTGAGGGAGCAGACATAGAGGTCCCGCATGATACTGAGCTTCTGATTATGAGCACTTCATGTCCCATGAGTGCCTCAAGCATAGGGAACCACAACCAGGGCTGGACCCTTGGACTAAGCTCCTTTCTCTGTGCCCCCTCCACTCCCTCTATGTAGGGGACCCATGAGAACTGATGCAGGGAGCTAGTGAAGGGGCCGTAGAAGGTGGTCCCCAGAAGCAGGAGGCCTGAAGAAATGAGGCTCATGTAAAATTACCCAGTGCATGACCTGTCACACCATGGCTAGGCCAAGGACACATCCATGCATAAGACATGTCCATGCAGGGGACATGTCCATGCATAAGCTATAGCACTTTCTCAAAAGGAGAGTGCAATGTGATACTGGGTATGTGTGCAGATACGGTAATGCAAGTAAGACTAGGGCAAGAACGAAGTGAGTCATGTAACCTCAAACACCAACACTTAGTGCATGTGATCATATCCCAAACGTTTGCACTGAGCTGCCTCTAAAATGAAACTGACAGGTCAGAAGAATACATCAAGTTGGTCACAGGGAGTCAGGTTCCTACTGGCACTGAGATACATTCTCCTGGGAGTTCACATACTCCAGTTGGAGAAACCCTATGTTGTGTGCTCAGTGCATGTCTGTGGGATGGGATTAATACAGGAGCTAAGGGAAATGCACAATTATTAGAGTTTAGCCAAATAAGGGAGACTTTCCGCAGAGAATGAGCAAAGTAAAGAGGAAGAAAATTAGGAGAGACAAGTCATGGAAGAGATAAATATGTAAGTAGATGAGAAAGAAAGCAGTAAGCATAGCTTGAAGCCAGATCATGTTAGATGTTGTATTTGAAAAGAAGAATATTTGGATTTATCTGGTCTCTTCAATATTTTCTGTAAGGATTGGCTGACAAGTTACAACCGGTGCTTTAGGAGGATTACACTGAATCTGTCTGAGGACAGAGATGTGCCGGGAGAGGCAGGAGGCAGAGAGATGCATCCTGAGGCTGCTGCTGTGATCAGGGTAAGAGTTGGCCAGTGGCAGGACCAAGTCAGAGGGAGGTGACAGCAAGGACCGTGAGGGTGGAGGAAACTGAGAGAAAGGAGGAAGGAGAGAGGCCAGGAGGCCAGTGAGGGGAGGGTATTGAAGGCTGGTCACTGGAGACGTAGGTGAGCACTGTCTGGACATCAGGAAAGTGAAGGTGGGAGCTGGCCTGTCGGCTCTTAGTCGTCAGGTATAGAATAGAAGAGGCTTGCACTTCTGAACACTTGGCCCCATAGAGTGGAACAAACTCTGGACGTGGAATCAGGGGAGCCCAGTACAAATCCTGAATTAATTCGCGTCTTTATGTCCTTCAGGTGCCATCATAACTCTAAACTCATCAGCTTTAAGGGAATCTCTGCTTCCCGCAGCCCACCTAAACTCGAAGGGATACCAGGAGTTCCATGAGGAGGTCTAGTTACTATCTGCAGTTTCCTGATACCTGACCCTGACTCCCATGCTGAGAAACAAGGCACCAGAAAGCAAGGCTGGGGAGGGGGGCGGGCAGTTGTGTAGGGGTAAGTGTAGCATTCTGAGCTGGAAGAGGTGGGGAGGGACCTGAGCCTAGATCAGAGGAAGAATGACCTAAGTCACTAACGAGGAAAGACTCTGAGTGTAGAAAGGTAGGACCATTCTGTAACCAACAGTTACTAGTTGTACAGCCTGGGAAAGTTAACCTAAATGGGGTAGTTGTAGCATCTCCTCATGTGAGGCTATAGACAGTGGTTGACTCTCAGGAGAGTCAGCTCTAAATTCCTCTGAAATTCCCATGTCATTGTGGTGGCCACTGTCTTATGGTTTCTGGGCCCATCCAAAACTAAAACAACCTGCCTCCGCCCCCAAATAGATCCAAATATATCTGATCTTTGTTTTTCTTTTGTAAAAATGAATGTCTTGGAATCATCACTTTTAATAGTTTTAATGGTTTTATGACTTATGAGCACCTGACAGCCTTATATTTAAAAATGCGATCATTATCCCATATCGCTAATTAGAAGAATAGTCATGATAAGTTTTGCACCTATCCAAGCCCCAGTTTCCCTGTAGGTAAGAAGAAAAAATATATGACTTCGAAGCATCCTCTCAGCTCACACATTTTTTTTTTCCTTTTTGTCTTTTTTACTGACCGGAAACAGGATCGCAACCCTCGGTGTTGCGCCCACTCCGCGCTCAGCCAGTGAGCGGGAACCGGTCTCCACATGGGATCCGAACCCTCGGCGGGAGTGCCGCTGCACTCCCAAGCGGCGCAGTCTCCAGTGCGCCACCGGGCCGGCCCCACATTTTTTTTTTAAAGATGACCAGTATGTGGATCTTAACCCTTGTCTTGGTATTGTCAGCACCATGTTCTCTAACCCTTGTCTTGGTATTGTCAGCACCACGTTCTCCGAAGTGAGCTACGGGCAGGCTCTAGCTCACATGTTTTAATTCTAGACCCTGAGAATTAGTTTCCTTAGGGCTGCTTTTATATCACGATTCCTCAGGCTATAGATAAAGGGATTGACTAAAGGTGTCACCACTGTGAAGATGACAGTGGCCACTGTGTCCTGTAGTGAGTAGGAGGATGAAGGGCGCATATAGACCCCCAGGATTGCCCCATAGAACAAGGAGACCACAGTGAGGTGGGATCCACATGTGGACAGCGCTTTCCGTATCCCATGGGCAGATGGCAGCTTCAGTACATTAGAGAAGATGTGAGCATAGGAAGCAATGATACACACAAACGGTGTCAGAAATATCACTCCCCCCACAGTGAAGACCATCAGGTCATTGATAAAGGTATCAGAACATGACAGCTTTAGAACAGGGTAAGGGTCGCAGAAGAAGTGGTGCACAGCATTGTTGGAACAAAATGAGAGCTGGATCATGAGAAGAGTGTGTAGGAGAGCATGCAGATTTGTAATGCCCCACGACGTGGCCACCAGAAGGACACAGAGTTTGGGCCTCATGATCAGGGTGTAGTGCAGTGGGTAACAGATGGCTACGTAACGGTTGTAGGCCATCACGCTCAGGAGAAACCCATCCATGTTAGTGAAAGTGATAAAGAAGTATATCTGGGCCATACATCCCATGTAAGAGATAGACTTGTCCTCCAATATGTGATTCACCAGCATCTTGGGGATTGTGACCGATGAAAAGCAGGTGTCGACGCAGGAGAGGTTGGCCAAGAAGAAGTACATGGGCGTGTGGAGATTACTGTCACAGCTGATGGCCAAGAAGATGAGAAAGTTCCCAATGATGGTGACCACGTACATCCACAAGAACAGCCCAAAGAGAATGTCTTCCTGCTCTGACTTCCCAGAGAGTCCCAGGAGAAGGAATTCTGTAACTCTCGTCTGGTTGTCTCTGTCCATGTCTGTGGGGCAGAATACGTGGCTGAAGGCAGAAGGAGAGATTTAATTAGTTGTGCTCCATCTATTATTGAGAGATTGCTATTTTCAAATGACACCAGATGCCAGGTTGATTTCTCAATTAATATCATTTCAAATATAAAATTTCATGAGACTGATGATAATAGTCTCCATTTGAGCAAACATTTTATGGTACTGTTTTTGTCATTATTTGAGAATTAATTCACACTAGATAATCTTACGGAGTTAGCTTTATTGATTAATTTCCATACTGTTAAATTATCTTTGATTACATAGAGCTTAATCCACACTTCTGTAGCATTTACTAAACACCTCGTATGTACAAACCATTGTCACATATACTATATATTTTGATCCTGTGAATGATGAATTGCTTCATTCACAGATGAGGAAACTGAGAAGCGGAATCAGAAATGAAGAAGCTGAGACTCAGAGGGATTAGGTGATGTTCCCCAGCTTCTTTGATTACATACAGCTTAATCCACACTTCTGTAGCATTTACTAAACACCTCGTATGTACAAACCATTGTCACATATACTATATATTTTGATCCTGTGAATGATGAATTGCTTCATTCACAGATGAGGAAACTGAGAAGCGGAATCAGAAATGAAGAAGCTGAGACTCAGAGGGATTAGGTGATGTTCCCCAGCTGACAGACTCCCTGACATTTAGCAGCCCTAAAACAGCTTTAAAAAATTCCCTTTTCTCTAAATTCTTCCCTAGTCTTCCCTCAACACTTTCATTCGCTGCCAACGTTCGAGTAACCAAATGCCAGGCACTGTGCTCTTGCTTCACGTGTGTGTTCTCCTCTCATCTGCATGAGAGCGGCAGGTTACAGATACCTAAGCTTCATTGAGCAGAAGGAAAACTGAAAGTAAAGCCGTTTTGCAATTTCTTCAAGGTCATCAATTCTTCTACCTGAATAAAATGCTATTTTACACAACTCATTCAAATTCACTCTTGGTCCCTCCCCGAGGGTTCGGATCCCACATACAGACCGGCTTCCGCTCACTGGCTGAGCGAGGCGTGGGAGCAACACCGAGGCTTGCGATCCCGTTGCAGCCTCGGTTGTGCTAAGCATCCTGGTATGGTTGTCTGTGCCACATTTTGCTAAGAGAGTCTTTTCTCCTTTACGCCAGCCAAAATAAGAAGATCAGTTAGCTGTGGTACTTGGTATTATTTTTAGAAGGAAAAGAAGAGATTCACAGAGAGCAAAATAGTACGGTCCATTCAAGTGACAATCCCAGCATTCAGAAATCACAACAGGCAGATAAATTCAGATAAAGCATCACGGTTGCAGTAGCCCTGAAGAGTTCACAGTATTTGGATGGTAGAGAAGACGGGAGATGGGATGTCTGGTAAGAGCAAAGGCCAGGGGTAAAGAGAAGGAGGAAGGGGGAGGAGACTGACGGGTTAAGTGGCTTGACTGGCTTGG
>NW_007742222.1:11451-11854 GCF_000696425.1 Galeopterus variegatus
CTGCATGAGAGCGGCAGGTTACAGATACCTAAGCTTCATTGAGCAGAAGGAAAACTGAAAGCAAAGCCGTTTTGCAATTTCTTCAAGGTCATAAATCTTCTACCTGAATAAAATGCTATTTTACACAACTCATTCAAATTCACTCTAGGTCCCTCTGACATTTTCTCAGGATTTTACTACTTTTAGGCTCTGAAGGATCTGCCTGATGGTTTGTCCCCAACCTTGTGACTGCATAGCATGGAAATGCCCTTGTTGCCTCGGTTGTGCTAAGCATCCTGGTATGGTTGTCTGTGCCACATTTTGCTAAGAGAGTCTTTTCTCCTTTACGCCAGCCAAAATAAGAAGATCAGTTAGCTGTGGTACTTGGTATTATTTTTAGAAGGAAAAGAAGAGATTCACAGAG
>NW_007742222.1:13492-14348 GCF_000696425.1 Galeopterus variegatus
GCCCACTGGGAGAGGGCAGAGGGATTCCTGGTCCCCAGATCCGAGGGGGGACTCCAAGAACATCACTCCGAGACTGGAGATGCTGCACGATGTGGAGATCGTCATTTGGTTTTTGACGTACGAGAAGTCTGCTGAGCTAAGGGGCATCTTGAGCAGCCTTTGTTTTTTCAGAGCAGGGAAGAGAAAATGGATAGGGATGGTCGAGCTGAGAGTGGGATGAAGGAGAGGCCACCCAGGGGCTTGCTGTCAGCCCCCACCAGGGCGCTGAGTTGCCCATGTGCTGGCGGACCGTGTGGAAGGCAGCTGACTTGGGACATCTTGGCAGTACCAAAGGCAGAAGTGATGCCCGCTAGGAACGGGGATGAGACACTGCAGCGTAAACTCCATTTGAATGTGGCCTTGGGGGGTGTTAGGAAGGTTCAGTCAGAGCTGGATCGCCCACCTCTGAGACTTTCACGGAGAGGTGGACCCTGGAGAGTCCTCTGTGACGAACCTTCAGATATGAGCCCTTAAGAAAGCTGGCTTTGTATTCCTGCCACAGTCAGTCAGTGACAGCCAGGAAAGCCACGAACACCAACATAGGAGGGACAGCTTTCTAAAGTGGCCATGGAGAGTGGTCACCTCCTGGATTCCCTTCCTCTCTTTCTTGCCCCAGCTTAGGAAGAATTTTCCTAGAAGAGGGAAGAGGAGCAGGTGCCTGAGACATAAACCGTCCCTGACACCAGCCTAAGAAACACAGTGGGCGAGTGGAGCAGAAGAGATTGAAAGGCAAGGATGATTTTGACGACTGAGCGAGAGTGAGTTTTGTAACATTCAATGGCTGCAGATGATGGAATCTGGCCAGGATGTTTTTATG
>NW_007742222.1:16391-16956 GCF_000696425.1 Galeopterus variegatus
TTACTCTATCTAGGAAATAAAGAGAGGCAGAGGCAGAGAAAAGTTCATGTTTTCGAAGGTTTTAATGTTTCCTGGATCTGTGATTCTATAATGTATCCCGTGTTTATTATTTTTATCAAATATATATTTATAAAATTGGTTCATTCCATCATGATAGGTCACAAGTATAAGGGAACTTCAAAAGGTTCATAGAAAAGTAGAATTGAAAGGTAAGACCAATCTTTCCATGAATTGTTTGTTTTTCTAAAAATGCAAAATTGATCACAGCAGCTTTACTGATGAGAGCCCCAAACTGAGACAACTCAAATATGTATCAACAATTGAATGGAAAGGAAATTGTGGTGTATTCATACAATGGAGTAGTATTTAGTAACACAGAGGAACTTGTTAGTGATGCACGTAACAACATAGATACAACCCAGAGACACCACATTAATTGATGGGAGCCAGACACAGAATGTAATCCTTTATAATACCATTTATTTGATGTTCCAGAGGCAAATCTAATCGACTTCAGAATTGCTTTGGCTATTCAGGGTCTTTTGTTGTTCCATATGAATGTTAG
>NW_007742222.1:18981-19467 GCF_000696425.1 Galeopterus variegatus
GTCCTACCTAATGGTTTGCCTATTTTGTTTATCTTCTCAGAAAACCAACTGTTTGTTTATCTTTGCTACTGTTTAGTGGGTCTCTATTTAATTTGGTTCTGCTCTGATCTTAATTATTTCTTTCCATCTACTAATTTTGGGATTGGTTTGTTGTTGTTGTTGTGGTTCTTGAGGTGCAGCATTAGGTTATTTATGTGAATTCTTTCTACTCTTTTGATGTAAGCATTTATGACAATAAACTTCCCTCTTCATTCTGTTTTGCAGTATCCCACGGGTTTTGGTATGATGTGTCTTTACTTTTGTTGGGTTCAATAAATTTTTTGATTACCAGTTTAATTTCTTCTGGAACCATAGGTTGTTCAGGAGCACATTGTTTGACTTCCATGTATTTGTACAGTTTCCAGATTTTGCTTGTTATTGATTTCTAGTTTTAATCTGTTGTGGTCTGAAAAGGTACTTGAAATGATTTCAATTTTTAAAAATTTG
>NW_007742222.1:22163-22443 GCF_000696425.1 Galeopterus variegatus
ATCTCTGTCCCTGGAGATCTGGATTCTCGTGGGGATCGTTGCCACAGTTGGGCATCCCTAGTGGTTATTACCCAGAACTCCTCGTTAGAGGCACACATAATAACTGTCTTTGTTCCTGTGCTCTCTGGACTCGGAAATATGTTGGGGTGAGGGGAATTCAGTCTAGTGCATAGACTCGCTGCTCGAGCCTGGATAGTCCACTTTATTTTTCACGATGTTTTACTCTATCTAGGAAATAAAGAGAGGCAGAGGCAGAGAAAAGTTCATGTTTTCGAAGGTT
>NW_007742223.1:0-904 GCF_000696425.1 Galeopterus variegatus
ATAAACTGTTGATGTTTCACTCAGAGGATCAAGGGAAGAAGGGCAGGGAGAGAGAGTTTGGAGATTTTTTTCTCTGAATTTTCTAGATTTGTTTGCAATGCACTTTGCATAAGGAAGTATCTTCGTGATAACTATAAACATCTATATAAAAGATAGCACTCATAAAACTAAGGTAACCTTGAATTAATAAATTCTTTACATAGTTTATTTTCCACAAGTACAGTCATTGATTAACCATATAGACACATGATTTCAGATGACCTGCTGACTAATACATTTTATATATAGTTTTAATTTTTCTTTATGTTTCAGTTCCTTAGAAAATATTTGGCTTTATATTTCTCACCAGAACAAATACCATTAAATTTTATATGTTTGGTACAAGCAGCTAATGTTTTCTTGTAGGACTCAAGAATATTGATATCCTTCTAATGAGTACTAAGCAATATGCAACTGGCTATTTATTATATATTATTGAGTTCCTGTTTTGTCCAGCTCTTTGCTAAGTATTGGGAATGGAGGGATTAAAATAAAAAAACAGACCAGGAACAAGGAGCTCACAGTTTCAGAGGGAAGCCATACATTTAAGTGTGAGAAATGCTTTAACACATGTGAAAAGATTGCCATGAGAGCTGGGTAGACAGAGAAATCCCTTCTTCCTATAGGAAATAGAAAAGGTTCATAGAGAGACAAACTCTTTGATCTGCACCTTGAAAATTTAATAGAAGAAGTAGGAAGTGGAGAACTTACTGTGTGGCCACTAACATTCTCTTTGAGTACTGGACCAAAGTGGTAAGTAAGGTGAGAGGAGTAATAGAGAATTATGTAAAGTGCGGATAAGGATAATTTTATACTTTCTTATAATTTTTTATGTACTTATAATTACAATAATATATTGAAGTAT
>NW_007742223.1:2021-4374 GCF_000696425.1 Galeopterus variegatus
AATAATATATTTGCACAAGTCTTCAGCAACCTTGCTATTTTTCTTCGAGTATTGAGTGCTCTGTGTTTATGTGCCATTGAGTCACTTGCTGTTTACTCTGTTATTGACCTGAAATGACCAATAATCTTGCAATGATTCTTTCTAGACAGATATGTCATTCTTGGAGGTCACCGAGATTCATGGGTGTTTGGTGGGATTGACCCTCAGAGTGGAGCAGCTGTTGTTCATGAAATTGTGAGGAGCTTTGGAACACTGAAAAAGAAAGGTAATATAAAGAGAGAGTAAAAAGGCCAGCCTCTCAGTCTCAATTTTATTTTGTGCAAAGTGAGTGTAAAAAAAACCCACCCCATAGGTTTGCGTAAAGAGTGAACTGAGAGGATGTACGAACTGTATCATCTTAGTAGCACGGAGTACGTCGTAGCATAAAGTAGTTTTCAATAAATAGTAGCTCTAGTACTTAGGTTGGTTAGTTAATCATACTGTTTATTTTTGCATTTATTTCTACAATACTTATTGATACTCACATATTAAATTTTAATCTAAATGAAAGGATTTATACTCTTACTGGTTGCTTTTGGCAGCTAAGGAGATGAAGATGGATTTCTTCACTAGAAAGGACACACTAGGCTTAGGTCATAAACCAGAGCTCCCTGGTCAGAGAACTGTCTGCAGAAGTTCCTCAGGCTCTTCCAGCCTCACACCTCAGGTCAAGTGTACTAAGTAACTGAGGAGATACACTCTCTATTCAGAAAAATACTGATCTTGTTGCCTAATAGGATTCTGTCAGAAGTTTGGTATCTGTGTTCGCACACCCCCAGCCCTGGTTTGTTCTGCCAGAAATTAGGTTCATACTCATAGCGTCATCACTCCCGTCATCTTAGAATCTTCATGTGAAAACCAACATAAAATTCAGTTCAAATGGTTATTTTCTTAAATAATCATTACACATTGAGAGCAGAAAGTCCATTTTACTGACTCTGCAGACAAGGTGTGTGGGGCTGTAAAATGTAATCCATATATTTCAATGGTAAATGTATGGAAAGTTTACATGGTACTTTTTCTCAGAGAAACAGTGTTTTCACATGTGTTACCTCTTTTCAACCCATAACAGCCAAGGCAAAGTTGCCTTAGTTATTTCTGCTCTCATTTTATAGATAAGAGAATCAAGTAATTTGCTCAGGTTAATAATATAGCTAGTGTGTGGCAGAATGAGAGAACCAGGGCTTAAAGTCAAATTTATGGCTACTAGTCCACCAAAGCATGATGTCTTCATTTAACATAAAATGCAAAGGCGCTTAATTTTTTTCCCCACAGCCACCTTATATTTTAAGAAAACAAAGCAATGAAGACCTGAATGTACGTAGTTCATGAACTAGGTAGTATTTAAACTTGTTACAAAAAGTTTTATGATTTTGCAAGAAAATTCCTGTGGGAAATACAGAACATCACTGTGGCAATTATAGAGTATGACAAAAGAAAAGAATAATAATGAATAGAAAATTTGAATAATATTATTAAACTGGACAAAAGTAGAACACTAGAGTCAACAGCCACTTAGTAAGCACACATGAAATATTTAATGACAACTTACAATTTTTGGAGCACTTATTAAATGCTTTATAAACATTATTCCACTCAGTCCTCCCGATTATCAAGTGATGTCTTCATCCCTACTCTGTTATTCCCAGTACACATGGAATACAGATGAAAAAACAGAGGCTTAGTAAGTTTGAATAACTTTTCCTCAGTACATTACTGGTACGTGAGAAAACCAGGATTTTAAACAAGATTTTTCTTAAATTCCAAAGTCAGTGTTTATAACCTCTAAGGCCTATGACCTCCCTTTTGACTTCCATAGTTTTCAGCAGCAGCAGCAGACATTCTATTTTAACTGAGTCCCGTTGTCTGATTCTGGCAGAGAATGGAGTGAAATCACTCAACCAGCTGAGCTTGAACAATTAATTGTTCCTGTGATATCAGAACAATAGGGAAGAGTTCTCAAAGATTTTCTGTTATATCTGCTCTCAGAACACTGACTGCATCTAGCACTTTTTTCTTTCATTCTAGGCAGCTGTAGACCCCAATGGCTTCCTGTTCATAGCCAATCATACACCTATTAGAATATTTTATGACCTTGCAGGAGCTTTACTATGTCTATATATTTTTTCACTTTGCAATACAATTGTGCTATTTATATTGCCAAATCAGCTTTGAATAAACAAAAGGAAATTATATAAGTAAAGATTCTCACCACAATTTTCTCTTTCCAAACAACCAGTGAAGGCTTTGTTTTTGTTCTGTTTTTTTTTTTTTTTTCTTTTTCGTGACTGGCAACGGGATCGCAACCCTCGGT
>NW_007742223.1:5374-8161 GCF_000696425.1 Galeopterus variegatus
CAGCAGCAGCAGACATTCTATTTTAACTGAGTCCCGTTGTCTGATTCTGGCAGAGAATGGAGTGAAATCACTCAACCAGCTGAGCTTGAACAATTAATTGTTCCTGTGATATCAGAACAATAGGGAAGAGTTCTCAAAGATTTTCTGTTATATCTGCTCTCAGAACACTGACTGCATCTAGCACTTTTTTCTTTCATTCTAGGCAGCTGTAGACCCCAATGGCTTCCTGTTCATAGCCAATCATACACCTATTAGAATATTTTATGACCTTGCAGGAGCTTTACTATGTCTATATATTTTTTCACTTTGCAATACAATTGTGCTATTTATATTGCCAAATCAGCTTTGAATAAACAAAAGGAAATTATATAAGTAAAGATTCTCACCACAATTTTCTCTTTCCAAACAACCAGTGAAGGCTTTGTTTTTGTTCTGGTTTTTTTTTTTTTTTTCCCAATTTGGGCTTAGTAATGTCTGGGGTTTATGATTAATTTTTTCAGCATTTACTTGTATGCACATATTTTAGGATGGAGGCCTAGAAGAACAATTTTGTTTGCAAGCTGGGATGCAGAAGAATTTGGTCTTCTTGGTTCTACTGAGTGGGCAGAGGTTAGTTGATAATTTGCTATAATATAAATTTTCATAATAAAAGTTAGGGCTTAATTGTTAAGCGTGTAAGAATAACAAGTGAATCCAGTGAGAAAATATTCAAAGTTTTTGCCAAAAAACCTGAAGCGATATAACCTCATTCAAAAATCAGCAATAAAAATCCCTTTGTCACCAAAGAAGTAAGTTTTCTTTGAGCTTTTTAGAGGCACTTAGTGTCAATTGTTAAAATTAATTTATCTTTATTTCCCAGAAGCGTGGTAGTAAATAAGTAGGTATACTAGTCAGCATACTCCAAACATGTTTGATTTCTATCATGATTCTATTATTCTTTCCAAAATAGCTTCTAAAGCTAACCTCATTTAAAGGCCCCTTGAACTTGTACAATAGGCATACTTTTCAAATTTATCTTCCTTATATCATAATGACCTGCTCCATATTAAATAATGTTAAAAGTGAGGCAGAAGGTCCCATCACATAATATCTACTAGGTTCCTTGAAAAGTGATTTTACCTTCATGTATTTTTGGCTTTGTGTAATAGAAGCTTTAGCTGTAAATACATGCAAGGTTAATATTTATTCCATTTACTTCCAGTCATGCTGCAAATATTTATTTGGCTCCTGCTATACTCCACGTATTATGTGAAACCCTGTAAACTTCAATTTTGTTTGGGAAAAAAAACAAAAACAAAAACAAAAAAACAGTGCTCCTGTAGACCTGTTTGAAGCTTTTACAAGAAAGATTTATGCTGATGTTAGAAAGAGACTAGATATTTTGAGGCTTCGATTTGTATCTTTCAAATTATTTTTATCACTTAGACTTGATAAAATATATTTTTTGTATTTTCTATCATACACTCAAAATGCCTAGGAAGTTGCATGTTTCGGAGACTCAGAATCCACATTGATATCTCAAAAAAACTATTACACTTTTTGTCAGTTTTTTAAAAATGTGCAATTATCAATCTTTACNAAAAAAACAAAAACAAAAACAAAAAAACAGTGCTCCTGTAGACCTGTTTGAAGCTTTTACAAGAAAGATTTATGCTGATGTTAGAAAGAGACTAGATATTTTGAGGCTTCGATTTGTATCTTTCAAATTATTTTTATCACTTAGACTTGATAAAATATATTTTTTGTATTTTCTATCATACACTCAAAATGCCTAGGAAGTTGCATGTTTCGGAGACTCAGAATCCACATTGATATCTCAAAAAAACTATTACACTTTTTGTCAGTTTTTTAAAAATGTGCAATTATCAATCTTTACCAGTAGGTGGTGGCATCCCATAGGAGAACTTGACATCATGTTCCAGGCTTCAGACATTTTTCGAACTGTAAATTTGAAATAGCTCATTCCCCGTGAATCAGGCAAGAGTTTTTGCTTAAATAGTAAGATGTTCATGGGAAGATTTTCACTGAAAAGTCTCTTAGGTCATTCATGTTTGCTAAGAGAATTTTTTGAAGGATAAACAACAATATGGATAAGAAATTAACTCCTTTTCCATTTATCATAAGTGTAGGAACAGTTTCACCTTAAATGCTAGCCTTAAAAAAGTTTTTCTTGTTGTTTCTTAACAATAATCTTTATTGAAATTCTTTCAAACTAACTCTCTTTTGAGAATCTTACATGTCAAATTTGTGCTTCACATGGACCAGCCTCAATCAGAAATCTGCATACAGTAAATGTGGATGTGCATGGAGGTGTGGGGGGTCAGAGGGTGGGTTACAAACTATATGTTTCTAATTCTCTATCTTTTTATTATAGGAGAATTCCAGACTCCTTCAAGAGCGTGGTGTGGCCTATATTAATGCTGATTCATCTATAGAAGGTGAACATAATTTGTCTCATAAAAAAGATGTGATCATGCTATGATAAGCAGTTTAGTTCATACATTATGCACTAACACAGGAGGCATTCTATTAATGTATGGTTAGGGAATCTTCTGCTGGTTTGTCAGGTTGCTACCCCTGATTCACAGCAGTGTGGCAGCCCTAGTTGAAAGATTCTTTAAAATTTTTATGTGCTTTGCCCTATGGGGTGTTAATTCAGTACAAGAGCATTTTTTGATTTGCTCCATCTGACAGATTACCTTTTATATGGCAGGAATTTATTAACTATCTGTTGAATAAGTAAGTCATGGATCTAAATAATTTTATGATTTAGAATGGGGTAGAAAA
>NW_007742223.1:9845-11822 GCF_000696425.1 Galeopterus variegatus
CCTCTGTTTGGATTGTTTCCATCATGTTGACATTATTATACAGTACAGAATTTAGCTTACACAGAATGCCAAAAGTATAGTAGGTGCTGTCTTAAATGCTTCACATGTAAAAATTTATTTAATACTCACAATAACCCTGTAAGGTAAATATGCTTTATTATCTCTTTTGTATTGAAGAGGAAACTGAGATTCAGATAGGTAAATTAATTTTTCCAAGGTCACACAGCTACTGAAAGGTTGAGTTTAGACTCAAATCAAGCTGGTCTGTTTCAGCTTTTTCCTTCTAACCACTACACTCTATTGCCTCTCACTCCTTTCTACACGTTTTGGTATCATATTACAGCTATATGGTTCTGCAGCTGCTCTTTTTTCATTCAGTGACATATTATGGAAAACTTTTCATGTCAGTAAATATGGATCTATTTCACTGGAAAACAAAGAAACATGCCACAATATATTCAATAGGACAATTTTGTGCCAATTCTCTAGTTGATGGTCAGATCGCTTCAGTTTGTTGCAGTAAATATCCTTTTATTTGCATGCCTTTTTCTATACAAGGAGAGGGGAAGGTANTGAGCTCCTCTCTGCACAATGTACTTTTCCAGGGATTCAGAGGAGTCAGAGGTTAGCAGGGAATGATCTTATACTCAGGAGTTTATGGCTCAGTATAGATGGTAGAATAAATCAGTCTTGAATTATAATATACAGAGGTGCTATAAGAGGGATGTCATCAAACTGTTCTGGAAGTTCAGAGGAAATAATAGCAACTTCAGGAAAGGCTTAAGCATTGGAATAGACATTTGAGACAGAAGAATGGATATGGTTTTAATAAGCAAAAAGGTGAACTAAAGGACATCTCAAGTTGATTTTCACTAAAATCAAAGAGTCCATTGTCACTATATTCCAGCTCCGCTAATCTTTCTATTCTGTGACCAAATGCAGCATACCAGCCATTGCAACTGCTGCTCTCTATTCTCAGACTGCTCTTCAATACCTCTCTGCCTGTTTGATTCTTATCCTTGCAATCTCCCCTGAAACGTCACTTTTTCAGAGAAGCCGTATTTTTGTAGCACTCATCGCTATCATTATCAAGTAATTATTTGTTTTATAAACTGCCTCCCACAATAGATAGTATTCTTCAGCAGGGAACAGATAGCGTCTTGCTTGTCCACTCCTTGATTTCTAGTATTTCATTAAGTAAATATTTGTGGCACATGCAAAAATGAAGGAACATGTGAGTGCAGGGTGGACTTTCAGAATATTTTCTTTAGTGTATTAGTACATTTTCCATGTNATAGCGTCTTGCTTGTCCACTCCTTGATTTCTAGTATTTCATTAAGTAAATATTTGTGGCACGGATGCAAAAAAATGAAGGAATATGTGAGTGCAGGGTGGACTTTCAGAATATTTTCTTTAGTGTATTAGTACATTTTCCATGTCAACAATTGGGACACAGTACCTTGATGGAGTCATGTTGACATTTACACTATCTTCTTTGTCCACACATCTGAGCTACATTGTCCTAAAAGTTAGTTTACACAGTGCATTTCAGTTGTCTTTTCCTCCTTCTCTCAAGCTACTGGCTAAGGGAAAGTGGGCGCATGAGAAAGGGGGAAAACAGGAGAGTGTCCTTGCTTTATAACACCCTGCTTTCTAGGGAACTAATCATTCCAGTGAGAACTAATCCACTCGTGTGACAGGGAGAACCCACTCACTCTTGTGAGAATTAATCCAGTCCAGCATGCAAGTGGCAGTAATGCTTCTTGACCTAGTCACCTTTTAAAGGCTCCAGTTTCCAATACTGCCACATCAGGGACCAAATTTCTAATGCATGAATTCTGGGAAACACAGTCAAACCATAGCACTCCTGACACAAACCGCTCTTAAATTTAATCTCTTTTCCAAATGTACTATGCCCTCTGTTTGGATTGTTTCCATCATGTTGACATTATTATACAGTACAGAATTTAGCTTACA
>NW_007742223.1:12854-15489 GCF_000696425.1 Galeopterus variegatus
TTGTTGCAGTAAATATCCTTTTATTTGCATGCCTTTTTCTATACAAGGAGAGGGGAAGGTAAAGAGCTACAAACATAATTGTTTAGTCCTGCAATATGTGCATTTAAATTGTAGAATTGCTCCCAATCTACCCCCTTCCCTAATTGATATTTTTTTAAGCACTTTTTCTCTTTTAAAACTTGCATTGGCTATTTGTGCACGTTTATTCCTCCAGATGAATTTTAGAATTTTAAAATCAACTTTTCAAGCTCCATAAGCAATCCTTCTGGTGTGTCACTATTTATTTCTAAAGCCTCAACTTTTTCTGTTCCCAAACATGGATCCTAAGGTTTGGGATAAAAGCTACTTGCCATCCTTTGAGTGTATCGTGTGCTGTTATATTTCTGGGCATTTGTACAGGCTATGCCGATAGCTGAAAGAACCATTTCCTTTTGGCTCAGCTGTCTCCTTCTGGTTCTAGAAAACTCAGTACAAGAGTCACCCCTTTGGTGAAGTTGTCTTAACTTCCTCTCCCCCACACTGTCCTCCTGAGTCGGCCTCCCATCCCTGTGCTCCCAAGGCTTCCCAAGAGCACCTCTCCTGGCTGATTCTCTTGACTCTCACACCTGCCAGCCCTTGAATGGGAGCCCTGAGGAATGGGAAAGCCATGTCTGCTCTATATTCAGAACCAGGTAGAAGGCTCCTGGCTCACAAATTCATTTTCATAATAAATATGTATTAGGTAAATGCTAAATGCTACAACTGTTTTAAGCACTGGGCTATGGCAGCAAGTTAAATAAAATGCCTAGTCCCATGAAACTTATTTTCTAGTAGGAGGACAGATAATAAAAAGACATGTACTTGATATGTTAGGTAAATGAGTAATATGGAGAAAAATAAGCCAAGGTTAAGAGAGAAATGGAGTGGTTAAGACAGGAAGTGGGGAACAGTGTGCTGTTTGGTAGGGTGGTCAGGGGCAACCTCTTAGAAAATGTGACATTAGACCAGAGGAGGAGAAAAGCATGTAGATATGATGCAGAACACTGATCCAGGCTGAGGGAACAGTGTGTGCAAAGACCCTGAGAAAAGGGGTCTTTTGGGCAGAGTAAAGAGATGAAGATTTGGAGAGGTGACCTGGGGCTATTTCATATGTGGCGCTATGGGCCATGGTGAAGATGATGGATTTTATAGAGTGAGATGCAGAACTGTTGGAGAGTTTTAATTGAATTTAGGTTTTAAGAGGATCATTCTGGCTAGGAAGTTAATAATGGTCTTTGAATAAAAGAATTTCAGAAATAAATGAAATAAAAAGCAATCTTCTATTTCCTTATTTTTCAGGAAACTACACTCTGAGAGTTGACTGTACACCACTGATGTACAGCTTGGTATATAACCTAACAAAAGAGGTAAAAATGATTACATATAATTTAAGAAAATCTATATTCTACAAATGATGTTTTCTTGAGGTGCCATTATTATGTTACACGTTGGCATTGTTTTATAACTAATTTTTTTCAAATAATAAATATCCACTCTGTAGAGCATCAAATGTAGCAAACTGTTCACACACATTTCTTCATTCCTCTCCATACCACGGTAAGGCAGTATCTGAGCATTTGAATAGCATTATGTCTACCATCGTCATATTGAAAATGAGGAAACCAAGCTGAAAGAATACCAACCACCAAAGTCATACAACTTGTACAGTAGCTGATCCATGACTTGGTCCTATGGCTTTCCTTAATTTTAACCCTGGTTTATACTCCTTAATATAGTGGTACCAATTAAATAAAGACACAGGAGGAGTTCTGACTGAGAAGAGTATACACAAGAAAACCAGGTGCTGATTTCCAGGGACAAATCAATTTGGGACAGAGGCTAGGTGTGACCATGTAGCTCACTTTAATAACCTCTGAATTTAGATAAAGTTATTCTTTTCCTTAATAAAGACATATTTTTAAGCCATTCTTATAATTTTTCTTATCAAAAGCACATCTTAATTTTTCAATACATTTTGTATAGAAAATTGGACATTAATTAGAATTTTTAACTCTTAGTAACCTTAATTTCTAGTGAAAACCAAGAAAGCAAGAAATCTTGAACTGTCTGCCACATATTAGTATTTTACTTATTTGGAAATGACACAGACATTTAATGAGGATCAATCATTTAATTTAATATGACATAACTTTGAAATTTCAAATTACATGAAAAGTTCATTTGTAAATTAACTTATTCACATTCACCTAATTTATTTATTTTATCAATTATAACTAGATTGCTCATATAAACTGAGATGTTAGACAAAGCTAGTCATCATTTCAAGTCATTTCGCTGATAGACATCGTTATAGCCTGTGAATATCAGGTGTTCACCTACACAAGAATCTTACAGTTAAAAAAAAAAAGGGTATTTTGCCTGTAACTCAGAAGATATGGCTGTTGTCAATAAACCAACAATATTAAACAAAATCATTCTGTTTTTAGGCTGGATGAAGAGTTTTATAATCTTTGTGTCAAACCCTGACACCTTTAAACCTCCAACAGAGACAAATTTAAAATCATCTCACCAGTTAACCCAGGCAAAAATGCAGGTTGACCATTCTGAAGACATTTAAAAAATTTTTTTTTTTTTTTTTTTTTTTTTTTTTTTTTTT
>NW_007742223.1:16471-18430 GCF_000696425.1 Galeopterus variegatus
AATTTTTTTTTTTTTTTTTGTCTTTTTGTCTTTTTTCCGTGTCCCGCAACGGATCGCAACCCTCAGTGTTGCCCCCGTACTGGACCGGGGACCAGCAACGGGATTGCAAGCCTCGGCGTTGCTCCCGCGCCTCGCTCAGCCAGTGAGCGGGAGCCGGTCTGTATGTGGGATCCGAACCCTCGGACGGGAGCGCCGCCGCGCTTCCCAAGCGGCGCACTATCCAGTGCGCCACCGGGCCGGCCCCGACATTTAAAAAATTTTATCCACAAATTTAAAAACCAGCTTATTTATCAAAGATTTACTTAAGTCACATGAACTAAAAACATTTGAGTTAGTTACTACATTTTTGATAAAATATTTGGTTTACATACTTTAAAAAAATAATCATAGCTCTTTCATATATTTTGATAAAAGATATTACATACACAGCATAAAATCATAGAGACAAATACACAAACACATGGATAGAAGCAGATTTCCTCATTTTAAGTTTTTAATTTTAGTCATGAAACAGTAGAACATAGTAATACAAACTCACTGATTTATAAAGACACTTGGATTTAAATTCTACTTCTGACAAAATGGTACCTGTTTACATGGATAAACTTTATTTGCCCCAATAGGTAAAACACTTTTTTCATTTTCAAATGAATTTAGTGTTAAACTTCTAATGTTTACATTTTAGCTAATAGCAGCTGAATTGTATAAGAAAACCAAAACATTCAAGCAGCCTTGAATCTTTAACAACACATTTTTCTTTTGTTTACCAGTCTGGTTTGTTGAAATACTCAATGTGGGTGTGGGCAGGGAAGTATTTTTAAAAAACAAAAAACCAGGGGCCGGCCCGGTGACGCACTGCTACAGTGCGCCACTTGGGAGTGCGGCAGCGCTCCCGCCGAGGGTTCGGATCCCACATACAGACCGGCCGCTCACTGGCTGAGCGAGGTGCGGGCGCGACACCGAGGGTTGCAATCCGTTGCTGGTCACGAAAAAAGACAAAAAGGAAAAAAAAAAACAAAACCCATTTACGGGTGATTTTGTTTTTTCTTTTTTGCTTTGTTTCTGTTCCTTGAGTGGCAGACGAAACAATTTTTATGCAGGACAGAAATTACTTATATTTTTACTCTGAGCTCAAGATTAGTACCTGTTTGATCTCAGAGCCTAACTTTTATAAACATTTATCTAGTTCTTTTACTTTCAGAATATCAATCCTTTAATTAATTGTTCTATCACCTTAAGCAATTGTTAGCTAGAAAAACCTAAATTTACATTTCCAAAATGGATGANGGTTTGTTGAAATACTCAATGTGGGTGTGGGCAGGGAAGTATTTTTAAAAAACAAAAAACCCCAAAAAAACAAAACCATTTACGGGTGATTTTGTTTTTTCTTTTTTGCTTTGTTTCTGTTCCTTGAGTGGCAGACAAAACAATTTTTATGCAGGACAGAAATTACTTATATTTTTTCTCTGAGCTCAAGATTAGTACCTGTTTGATCTCAGAGCCTAACTTTTATAAACATTTATCTAGTTCTTTTACTTTCAGAATATCAATCCTTTAATTAATTGTTCTATCACCTTAAGCAATTGTTAGCTAGAAAAACCTAAATTTACATTTCCAAAATGGATGACTCTTAGGAAGTGTTCAGTTCATTGAGACTGATTTTCTGGTGGGGATGGAGGAAGTTGAGAAAAAAATTTCAGGGCCCTTTTTCTTTTGTGGAAATCTCTTTTCCAGTGACCTAGGTTTTTACAATCGCAGCAGAGACCAGAGGGTTTCCACTTAATGCTTTGTCTGGGCATTTCGATCTGTTGTAAATGAAGGCATGAAACCAACCTAAATGTCCATCAATGGAAGATTGCATAAGGAAATATATATATCATGGAATGCTACTCTGCAACAAAAAAAGAATGAAATACTCCCATTTGCAACAACATGGATGAGCCTGGAGAAACTTATGTT